>NC_086318.1:18725667-18728167 GCF_036172605.1 Pelobates fuscus | reverse complement strand
AACTGGCTACAGGGTCTAGGCTAATGCCTTAGCGCACCCTATCAGAAAACCCGTCCCAGCGAGGCCTTCCATCCCCCCCACCTCAACACGGAGGTACGGCCCCACGCCCAAATCATAGTTACAAGCCTCGCATGCCCTACTACAGGGCGCTAGTCAGGGCCTCACCTGTCACGGCCACACGTTTTGATTTCTCTCTACTGTCACCGAGAGGCCAACATCCCGCCACCACGTCTGTGGCAACTACGTCATAAGCCAAATCATAGGTAGAGCCTCTCACCGCCACTTGGCATTAGCAGGGCCTCACCTATCCAAACATTCAACAGTTAAGTTTTTCGCTTTGGCATCTAGCATTACAGTCCAGTTCTTCCATATACACCACCCCACATACCCCGCCTACTTACCTTACGCCCCTTCTAATATATCTTTCACATAATCATTCCTTTTAGAATGTCCCAAGAACCTATTCCAACCAAAGAATTGACAGAAGAAACTCCATTCACGCCTACCAGACCCGGGTCTCCAGGCGAATCACTCACTCTTTCAACCCCCACGTCCTTGAGAGCATGGACTATTCCCAAAATTACGGCCGAGCTTAGGCTCAGGGGAATCCCCTTTCCGGCCACAGCTAGGAAGGCTGAACTTTATAGGCTACTTACTCACCAAGCCCCCGAGCCCAGGCCAGGGACGAGCTCTCAAGGACAACCACCAAGCAACAGCACGGCCACCCAGGATACCCTGGCAGAGATCTTGGCCAATCTACATACCCTCAATAGCAGGCTATCTAAGGTGGAAAGCGCCATCTCCTCCCCAGGTACTACCACGGTAGTCCCAGTCGCTTTCACGGCTGTACCTACTATACCAACATGCCCTCCTATACTCCCCCCTCCAGCACCGGGCACAGCCATTACACCATTTGAGTCACCAGCACACTCCGTCCCTGACTCTATCAGGAAAGATATCCTAGACGGGAAGGATGTGTGTCTGGTGTCCTTGCTCATAGCCTCACAGGATGTACTTGAGAACAAGGCATTCAATTATGGTGATATCTCTGTGGTGCTCAAGACAAGGGATCCCAGGCTTAATCATCTGGTGGATTATCTCACCACATGGTTAACTAAAGGGTTTCTCACGGGTATTGTAGCCATTCCCCCAGGTACACTAGAATGCCCTAATCTCCAGTCAGCACGTTTAGACCCAGTCTCCATAGACACTCTCATTGCCTCTGAAATCACGGTTTCATGATCGGCCCCTTCACCTCTTCACCATTCTCCTCCTGGCGCACTAACCCCATTGGTATTGCTATTCACAAATACTCTAATAATAATAAAAAAAAAAAAAAAAAAAATCTAATTATTGATTTATCGGCACCGCACTCCTCTTTTGTTCCAAGCATAAACGCACTCATTCCAGCAGACAAATTTTCACTTCAGTACGTAACCATCGACGACGCCATACAGTCCATCATATCATCTGGTAATCGACCCTGGCTTAGCAAAACGGACATCACAAACGCGTTTAAATTACTACCCATGCACCCCTCACTCTGGCACTTACACGGTGTTAAATGGCGAGGGAAATATTACTTCTCTACACGACTTTCGGTTCTCGAAGCAGCCCCAAACTGTTCGACATTTTCGCAGAGTCACTATGCTGGCTGCTTCTGAACGTCACCAGGTGTCACTCCGTTATCCACTACCTCCACGACTTTTTACTAATAGAGCCAGGGTCACCTTCACCCACAGCAATCAGAAGCACTACTGCACTATTTTCCACACTTGGAGTCCCTTTGTCCACAGCCAAAACTATAGGCCCCACAACTAAATTGACCTTTCTGGGGATAGTACTGGACTCGGTTAACCTCAGAGCTAGCCTCCCCCACGACAAACTGTCACGTTTGAGAGGGGAGATGACTTGTTCCTGCGGAATGATGTTTGCACTAGAAAAGAACTTCAGTCCCTTCTCGGATCCCTGAACTTTGCGATGCGCATCATTCCGTAGGGAAGGTCTTTCATATCCAGACTCCTTTGCCTGCTGCACGGAGTTCCGGACTCTGGCACAGTTTCTTTGGACCCCCACGCCAAGGCTGACTTAGCTATGTGGGGGAAGTTTTTGAAGGACTGGAATGGAATCTCCATGTTTATTCCCCCTCTTCACCCATCATCCACACAGACGCAGCAGCCAATACCGGTTTTGCAGCCATTTTTGGGAACCACTGGTTCAGGGGCCATTGGCCCACTGATACGGATGCCTTGCCAGGATTCAGAGAGACCTCAGCACTATTTGAAATTTATCCCATTGTGGCGGCCGCACACACCTGGGGTCATCTCTGGTCTGGCAAGGCAGTCAAATGCTACTCTGATAACTCGGCAGCTTGCGAAATCGTGAACAAAGGGCGATCATCTTCCCTGACCATCATGCGGCTGATTCGCAAGCTGACCTGGTTGGCAGCATCCGGCCAGTTTCACTTAGTTTGTTTTCACATCCCGGGTATTCACAACAC
>NC_086318.1:18715667-18718167 GCF_036172605.1 Pelobates fuscus | reverse complement strand
ACCACATTGAACTTTCCTAAAATGTGAACTGCAGAGATTGACATAAGGTGCACTTCTGCCCACAGCATGATTATTGAACAAAGGCTTTCTAATCTTGTTGATCTCGTACCTCCCTGTTTGTTCAAATATGCCACTGTCGTTCGATTGTCTGAACGAATTTGAATATGTTGATCTTTGATGAGAAACTGAAACGCCAAGAGTGCCATCCATACGGCCTTTAATTCCCTGAAGTTCGAGGAACTTCTCATATCCTTCTCTTGCCAGGACTCCTGCTTCTTTATGTCTCCCAGATGGGCCCCCCAGCCCAGCGCAGAGGCGTCTGTTGTTATGATAGTGAAGGACTTCATCCGGACTGACAGACCCTCGTGGAGGAATCGAGAAAATGTCCACCACTGCAGACTTTTCAAAGTTAGATCGTTAAACCTCATCAGCCCATCTAGGCCGAGATCCTGTCGATACCAGACTTGCAGAATGTTTCTTTGTAGAGGTCTCATTCTGGCTTTTGCCCAACCGACTGCCGGGATTGAGGCTGTAAACAGACCCAGCAAGCACCTGGCTTCTCTGATTGAAAACACACTTTTTTCTCTGAGATTCCGGATTAACCGCTTGATCTTTAGTATCTTCTCTTCTGGCAGGAATAACTTCATCGCGATAGAATCCAAAATTAGACCCAAGAACTGGATCCTTTGAACTGGCACTAGTTCCGATTTGTTGAAATTTATTAGCCAGCCATGCTTTTCCAGCGATTTGATGGCTGTCCCCAGGTCTAACTGTAGTTGAACTTGGGACTCTGCAATGAACAGCCAGTCGTCCAAATATAGAATGACAGCGATGCCCATACCTCTTAGAAAAGCTGAAACTACTACTAGAAGCTTTGTGAATACTCTGGGCGCTGATGACAGGCCGAAAGGCAGTGCTCTGAATTGGTAATGTTTGGTTACCGATTGGCAGCACACCGCAACCGTAGAAAACTTTTGCTGGATTCTGCTATGGGTACATGAAGATAGGCATCTTTCAAATCCAGGGACGCAAACCAACTTTATGGGTGAATAAGCAGAGCAGCTGACTTTACTGTTTCCATGAGGAATTTCTTTTTGATAATCCGCTTGTTTACGGCCTTTAGGTCTAGGATAGGTCTGAACGAACCATCTGGTTTTGGCACCAAGAAAAGTCTTGAATAGGTGCCTTGATGTCTTTCCTTTAGAGGAACTTCTTCCACCACCTTTTTAGTAACAGAGTCGATACTTCCCGCATCAGAGGGAGTTCCATCTCTAGAGAATGAATCTCGGAACATAGAAACATGTTCTTTGGGGCTTGTGATAATTCTAGAGCGTATCCGTGCTCCATCACTGTAATGACCCAGCGATCTGATGTCGTCTCTTTCCAGTGCTCTAGGAAGTGACTCAACCTTCCACCTACAGGCCTGGCGTCATCATTTTTTATTTCTCTTGGCAGTAAACCTTTCCTTCTTCCTATAATCAAAGGCTCTTTTCTGTTGACCCTTGAAATAGTTTCTACGAAAGGAACTTCTAAATGAGGGAAGTGTCTCTGCGTTACGGCTTCTAAACTGCTTCCTATATGATACTGGTAAAGCTTTCCTTCCTTCCTTCATCTGTTTCAGCAACTCATCCAGTTTTGAACCGAAAAGTCTACCTGGTTCAAAAGACAGTTCACACAGTGAATTATTAGATGCCGCATTTGCTGACCAATTTCTAGTTCTTCCAACCAAGTTTATGGGCCTTGGTAACGGATGACCCCATAATCAAAGCTTTAGCTTGGGCTGCAGAAGAGATGAACAACATCTTTAAGGAGGAGTCCATGCGTTTATCCATGACCTCCTTGAGCCCGCTTGAATCTCCAATTGGTAATGTAGTCTTCTTACCTATTTGAGCAATAGGAACGCCCACTACAGGGATAGTATCCAGCTTACAGTCTTGTTCCGCTTCTATGGAAAAGAGAGATTTAAAAACTGTCTAGCCAATAAACAGCATGTGACTTGGGAATTTTCCAATCTTTTAAATCAACTCCCCAATCTGTGGGTGAAAAAGAAACCTATTGGACTTCTACCCTGTTCCTCAAGTTCAAATGCCACTGCACTTCTTTAATCAATACCCCAAATGGATTCTACTGGGAATTCAGATTCCTCATTTGATGAGACACTGCTGAATTATCGCCATACTCAGAACCACTAGTTCCAAACTAGAATCGGAACTTCCCAAGATCTTAGGCTTTTGTTAGCATGTATAACAATCTGAGAATCCTGGGCAACCGAAGCCTGGATTGTCTGTAATGCTGCTGACCACATATCCACAACTGTTTGCTGCATACTTTGTTGCAACCAGCTGATAAAGTGGACATTTCTGTTCTTTGTGCTTCCTCTGAAGCTTCTTTGAACACACAGAGCAAAGTTTCCTTTTTACAACCATCTGGCATAAGATGGCCACACACAGAGCACATTAAAGCTTGGTTAGATGTACATTTCCCCTTCTCAGCAACTTTA
>NC_086318.1:18528167-18695667 GCF_036172605.1 Pelobates fuscus | reverse complement strand
CATGGGACGTGTGTTTCGTTAATGCGTCCATGCCGGCATCCGTAAACCCGGAAGTTCTATTCGTGGGACGCACACGTGATCGGTCTATGGAACGCACACGTGACCGGATAACCAGTGTAATTTTCTGCTTGTCCTCCTATTCGTTCTTCGTGGAACGCAAGTATTGCGTTCCTTCTAGTTCATTTACATAGATATTCACAGAGCGTCTTTGTATCTAATAAGTCCAAAAACTCGTAATTCAAAATTCATTAAAAACGAGTAAAAGGAGGGAAACAAAAAGGGAGTATCAAAACAGGATTTGCAAGGGCAATTACTATTAATGATAAATATATATGAACACTACAAAAACCTTTAAAATTTAATCCCAATTCATACAATAAAAATAAGGGGGCTGGTTTAAAAATAGTTCACAATGGCATCCACAATTCAAATAAAAGGGATAAAATATGAAATACTGATAATAAAATTTCGGGAATTGAGCCCATTAAGTGTAAATTTACCTAAAGTGATAATTATAAGGGGGAGGGAAAGCTTTATTTAGAGATGGAGATCTTAAAGAAGAGATGTTTATAAAAAATGACAAAGCTCAAAATTTAACCCAAACGGAACTAAAGTGTTAAAATTATAAATAAATGACATCTCTTCCTTCCCAATTTGTTGTAAGAAATCTCCACCTCTCCACTTCCTTTTAATCAATTTTAATGCACAAAATGAAAGTCCCTGTGGGTTTTGGCTATGGTACTGTTTGAAATGTTGAGGGACACTGTGGGTTTCTATACCTTTCTTGATATTCCTTATATGCTCAGAAACCCTAATATGTAAGCATCTTATTGTTCTCCCTATATACATTTTGTTGCAGGGGCATATTAGGAGGTAGATAATGTTCTTAGAATAACAGGTCAATTGATCTCTTATATCATATTCTTTATTACTAATCTCTTTAGTATTTTTAATATTTCTTTTTTTGCTATTGGTTTCCCTACATGCTAGGCATGATCCACATCCATAAAAACCTTTACTTTTTGTAAGAAAATTATCACTTTTACTAGAAGGGTCTTTTAAAACACTATTAACTAAAATATGTTTAATATTCTTACATCCCCTATGTACTATTTGAGGTTTGGGTGGTAAAATTTCCTTAAGAATTGGGTCATCCTGTAAAAGGTGCCAATATTTGTTAATGGCATATCTTACTTTTTTATTTTTTGCTGAGTAGTTACAAACAAAAGGAATCTTGAATTTATTTTTTCCTACATCTTGAGTTTTCTTTTTATTGTAGGAAAGTAAATCACTCCTTTTCAGTCTTTGAATTTCCTCAATACTTGATTGTAAGCCTTCTTCATTATACCCCTTTTCCAAGAACTGACTCTTTATAACTTGTGTCTGTGTTAAAAAATATCTTTCTTGCGTACAGTTTCTCCTTAGTCTCCTGAATTGGCTCTTTGGTGCATTAGTAAGCCATGGGGTGTGATGGCAACTTGTTAAGTCAATATATCCATTGCAGTCCACCTCTTTAAAATAGTTTTTGGTGTGAAGTGTCCCTTCTTCTATAAAAATGTTCAAATCTAAAAAATTGATGTCTGAATTACTGTGGGTGGAGGTGAGTCTGATCCCCCAATCATTGTTATTTAAAAAAGTTAAAAAATGTTCTAGACTGGTTTCATCTCCTTTCCAAATAAAAAATATATCATCAATGAAACGGCGATAGGTGACCAAGTTCGCTGCAAAGTGACTATGCAAAATAAATGTCTCTTCCCAGTACGCCATAAATAAATTGGCGTAACTGGGTGCGAACTTGGTCCCCATCGCCGTTCCATTGATTTGGAGATAAAAACTGTCCTTAAACCAAAAGAAGTTGTTAGTTAAAATGAGGAATATCCCTTCTTTGATAAAATCTATCTGTTCCTGTTTAAAATCAGACCGTTCTAAAAAATATTGCACTGCCTCAATTCCTTTACTGTGCGGAATAATGCTATACAGGGAGCTCACGTCACAAGTTACTAATATAAAATTCTCTTCCCATTTGATATTACTTAAAATCTGGAGGATATGTATTGTGTCCTTCAAATATGTGACATTCTTCACAACTATTGGTTGCAGAAGGACATCAATGTATTCTGATGTTCTTGATGATATACTATCCACTCCAGAAATTATGGGTCTCCCTGGGGGGTCTGTTAAGTGCTTATGCATTTTCGGTAAACAGTAAAACACTGGGATTTGTGGATTCTGAATATTTAGATATTTAGCCTCTGACTCTGATAAAATTAAATTGTCCAATCCTTCTTGAATATATTCCTCAAACTTAATTGCAACTTCCCGGCTTGGATTTGATGGTAGTTTCTTATATGTCTGGAGATCCGATAGTAGTCTTTCTGCCTCACCTATATATTTGTCTTTAGATAAGACCACTACCCCCCCCCCCCCCCCCCTTATCTGCTGGCTTAATGATAAGGTCTTCATTCTGTTGTATATTTTTCAAAGTTTTTGTTCCAATGGAGGAGAGATTTTTTTGGTATTTGTTGGTGTGTTTAATCTTACTAACCTCCTTCATCACCATCGTCTCAAAAGTCTGTATCTCACTAGAGATCATATTTTTGGGAAAAAACTTCGATTTTTCTTTCAGACCACTATGTATAAATGGGGAGATGGCGGTTGGTTCTATTGTATCATTCCTATTGTGAAAAACTTTTTTCAAACATAATTGTGTAATAAAACGGCTAAGATCAATAAAAAATTCAAAAGGTTTAAAATCGGATGTCGGTGCAAACTTTAATCCCTTGTTTAAAATTTCTTATTCATTTCTATTTAACTCTTTTCCTGAAAGATTAAAAATCCCTTTACATTCTACATCCTCCCTCTCTTCTCCCTGTTGTGTTTCCTTTCCTCCTCGTCTTCTATTTCTCCTTCTTCCCACGATCTTCTCCTTTTGCCCGGTGAGTCCCATTCCCGTGACTCTTGTATCTGTTTGAATCTGGGTTGTGTTGTACTCCCGTGAAAAGGGGAAGTCCTAGGTGAGGTGTTATGTTCTAAAATCTGGAAGCGATTATAGGTAGTTGGACGTCGATCTTCTAATGTATTCCTTTGTCTTCTAGGGGACTTCTGGTTATTCCTTATAGGATGTTGACGATTTTCTGGGACACTGGCAACTACCTCACTATAGCTTCTAACATAATCACTTTTTCTGGAATCCTGCCTAATAGTGTTACCATTATGTGAGGAATGGGTTCCATATCTCTCTCCTTGTCTTTTGAATTCTGGATTCACTGTGTGTTCACTTCTCCCCTCTATTCTCTTGTGGTTGACATGATATCTATCATTTCTTTGGAATTGCGGGTACCTCTGACTTCTATTCCTCTGTGAGTGATAATTCTGTTGGTAATATCTTTCTTTACTAGGGGATCTTTTCCTTCCATTCTGTCTCTGACGACTTTGTGTTCTTCCCCTATATTGTTTATTAAAACTCTCTTTTTTTTCTATTGTTTCTTACATTGCCTGTTCTATAGTCTTCTAAATCTCTCAGATATTTGCGTCTCTTGGTATCTATCACTTCTCTCTCTGTTTTGTCTATTTTTCTTTTTATCTCTACAATAGTCTCATTAAATGTTTCTGGACTAGTGGTGTCACTTAGGCCTTTTTTAGAATTTTTTATTTCCTCATCCAGCTTGATCAGGTTTTCTTCTCTCCTTGCTACTATATACCCCATCAAGCTGAATGAGAAGCCATCCAGGAGTTTGTTCCAACCCTCCATAAAATACTTATCCTCTCGATCGAAAGAGGGATCTTTGGAGAATCTTAAACCTCTAGGAGTGATTTTCTCTTTAACGTATTTTTTTAGGGTTGCAATTTCCCACTTTGATTTCATCTCTTTGATCAAAGCTTTCTCCAGTTGGTATTTATACATATCTTTATCAACATAAACAGTATCAGTGTTATCTTCTGTCGTTTTAGAGAACACTGAGTCTATGTTATCTATCATATAGTTCCTTTTATCCAGGAATGACATGTTGAACTAGTGGGTGTGTACAAAGGGAAAAAAGAACTACACTAGTGGTCATCCCTACATATTGGAGGCCACATGGGCACTCCAGCAGATAAATAACGTTTTACTGCTACAACTGAAAATCCTTAATATAAGTTTTTTTTGTTTTGTTTTTTCGATTTAAAATGTGTAGTTTTAGATGGTACGGATTTATCTGTACTTTTACATACTACGCATCGTTGGCACTTAAAAAGCCTTTAGTGTCAGAGAGGAAAAGTTGTGTTTTTTTATTTAGTTTAAGTTCTCTTGTAAAATTGGTAGTTAGGATGGATTTAAAATTTGGGGCTCCTCTGAAAATATTTGTTTTTTCAGGTAAGATTTTTTAGTGTTTCATCCTGTTAAAGTAGGTGCCAGTGTTTTTTCACAATTCTTTTAATAGGACCGTCTACTCCTTTTTGCTGGGTGGAGTCAAAGACAGAAATAAGACCCAGAGTCGCTTAATTAGAACCCACAGATTGCAATTTTACTGCCGACTGAGAAGGGTCCTGTAGTCCTTTCACCATTTAAAAAATTTGCAGCTTTCATCTCAGGATGAATCTAGCACGCCCCAAACATCCGTCATGCAACGTGTTACGTAATCACCTGCTTGAGCTCTTCCTTCAGCTCCTTGATTAGCTAATTGTATTGCAAGGCATTCGTGTTACATTAAAAAATCTATTCAATGGATTTTTTCCATCCAAGCCTTTTGGAGCTAATTAGTGATGTCGCGAACCTGAAATTTTCGGTTCGCGAACGGTGAACGCGAACTTCCTCAAATGTTCGCGAACCGCCATTGACTTCAATGGGCAGGCAAATTTTAAAACCAACAGGGACTCTTTCTCGCCACAAGTGATGGAAAAGTAGTTTAAAGGGGACTAACACCTGGACTGTGGCATGCTGGAGGGGGATCCATGGCAAAACTCCCATGGAAAATTACACAGTTGATGCAGAGTCTGGTTTTAATCCATAAAGGGCAGAAATCACCTAACATTGACACCTGTCCTCAAAGCCCAGCCCTGATACACACTGACACAGAGCAGAATAGAGACTGTTCCCCCTACATAGGGTCACTTGGCAGATATGGATTGACACCTGTCCTCAGAGACCATGAACACACTGACACAGAGCAGAATAGAGACTGTCCCCCCCTACATAGGGTCACTTGGCAGATATGGATTGACACCTATCCTAATGATCCCTGATACACACTGACACAGAGCAGAATAGGGACTGTTACCCCTACATAGGGTCACTTGGCAGGTATGGATTGACACCTGTCCTCAGAGCCCATGATACACACTGACACAGCAGAATAGGGACTGTTCCCCCTACATAGGGTCACTTGGCAGGTATGGATTGACACCTGTCCTCAGAGCCCATGATACACACTAACACAGAGCAGAATAGAGACTGTTCCCCCTAAATAGGGTCACTTGGCAGATATGGCGTGGTCGTGGGAGGAGGATCACTTTCACCTCTTCCCCTGTTAGATTTCCGTTGTGCTGTGACATCACTCTTATACGCTGTGTAAAGCATACTTTTTAATTTATTTTGCAAATGCTGCATACTTTCCGACTTGTAATTCTGTAACATTTCCGCCACTGTCTGCTTATACCGGGGGTCTAGCAGCGTGGACACCCAGAACAGGTCGTTCTCTTTCAGCCTTTTTATACGAGGGTCCCTCAACAGGCACGACAGCATGAAAGACCCCATTTGCACAAGGTTGGATGCCGAGCTACTCATTTCCCGTTCCTCCTCACACAGAGCAGAATAGGGACTGTTCCCCCTACATAGGGTCACTTGGCAGATATGGATTGACACCTGTCCTAAGGATCCCTGTATTGGGGAACATCGTCGCCCAAACTAATTTATATGCCCATCAATTCCGAGCTACAAATCCGGACTCTTTTTTGGCAAAGATACACACTGTGCCAGAATTTAAAAGATTCTGGGCATTGACTATGCTGATGGGCATCATAAAGAAGCCCTCCATCCGCTCCTACTGGAGCAGTAGCCCCATCTGCTCTACCCCCATTTACTCCCAATGTATGTCGAGGAAGAGGTATGAAATGATTCTGCATTTCATGCACTTCAGCGACAACAGCCTGTGTCCCCCTAGGGAGCATCCCCAGTTTGACAGGCTGTATAAAATCTGCCCCCTGATTACCCACTTTGCTGCCAGGTTTGCAGAGGCTTATACACCTGGAAGCAATATAAGCGTGGATGAATCCCTGATGAAGTATAAGGGAAGGCTGGGATTCAAGCAGTATGTTCCTTCCAAGCGCTCTAGGTATGGTGTAAAGATGTATAAGCTCTGTGATAGCGAGACTGGGTATACGCAGGCCTTCCGGGTGTACGAGGGAAAGGATAGCCACCTTGACCCTCCAGGTTGCCCAGAACATATGGGAACCAGTGGCAAGATTGTCTGGGACCTGATATTCCCCCTGATGAACAAAGGGTACCACTTGTATACTGACAATTTTTATACAAGTGTCCCTTTGTTCAAGCTACTGTACTGTTTTGATACAGTAGCTTGCGGCACAATTAAAAAGAACAGCACCGGTTTCCCAGGACAACTTGCACGCACCCGGCTACGAAGGGGGGAGACCTCAGCTCTGCGCCAAGAGGAGCTGTTGGCAGTTAAGTACAGAGACAAGAAGGACGTCCTGTAAGCCTGTGTACTTATGCACAAAGTGTTGTACGATCAGATTACACACATGTGCCATGCACGGCACATGTGTCAACTTGCCCAACTTCAATGCTGCCAACAAATTTGTTCCGTTGTCACAAACCACTTTGCCGATCTCCAGTTGCTGCGGAGTCAGCCACTTTTCCACCTGTGCGTTCAGGGCAGACAGGAGTGCTTGTCCGGTGTGACTCTCTGCTTTCAAGCAGGTCAAACCCAAGACGGCGTGACACTGCCGTATCCAGGATGTGGAATAGTACCTGGGGAGCTGGGGGGGTGCCGTTGATGTGGAGCAAGACGCAGCAGCAGAAGAGGGCTACGCCGAGGAGGTTATGGAAGAGGATGGAGTAGGAGGAGTAGAGGAGGTGGCAGCAGGCCTGCCTGCAAGTCGTGGCGGTGTCACCAACTCCCATGCTTGGCAGCCGTCAGCAGGTTTACCCAATGCACAGTGTAGGTGATATACCTGCCCTGACCATGCTTTGCAGACCAGGTATCAGTTGTCTGATGGACCCTTGCCCCAACACTGTGTGCCAGACATGCCATTACTTCCTTTTGCACAATCGAGTACAGGTTGGGGATTGCCTTTTGTGAAAAGAAATTTCGGCCGGGTACCTTCCACTGCGGTGTCCCAATAGCTACAAATTTTTTTGAATGCCTCAGACTCCACCAGCTTGTATGGTAAAAGCTGGCGGGCTAATAGTACAGACAAGCCAGCTGTCAGACGCCAGGCAAGGGGGTGACTTTCTGACATTGGCTTCTTACGCTCAAACATGTCCTTGACAGACACCTGACTGTGGGCAGATGAGCAGGCCTGACACACAGACGCTTGGAGACAACTAACTGCTATTCAATCTATAACAGTGAAAAAATGTTTTTGGTTTTTAAATGCAAGCTATTGGGACACCGTTCAAGCTGCTCGTTCAATCTGCTCTGGTTCCTTGATGAGCCAGCTGCGCTGCCCGTGAGTTAACATGTCCCGTGGAGAAGCACTCTGTCCTGTAAAGCCTCACCCAAAAAATGTAAATAAATAACAGCACTTGGAGTGGTGAGTTTAGTATTGTTCTGATCAGTTTAATACCTTCCGCGTCTCCTATCAGTGGACATGTATATGGCAGCCATTTTAGGAACCGCACACCTGGGACCCGAGCAAGGTCACCTCTTTCAACAGGCGACAAGATTTGGCCCTGTAAAACTCTCCTGGAGATTATGTGCAATTTGTATGGATATGGCAGCGATTTCTGTAACAGGGAGATGAAAGAAGATGCTTGGTCAGTCCTCTTACTTGAAATTTGGGGCACTGCGCGGGCAAGCTAATGTGCCACCAGATAGGAATGGTGTGTTTAGTACTTTTCTTATCAGTTTAATACCTGTTGCGTCTCCTATCAGTGGACGTGTATATGGCAGCGATTTTTAATTGTGGAATCTTCTCCCCTTTTTAGGCCAAGGTGGGAAGATGCTTAGACCACTGGTATATTGGTGCCATCTTGGAGGATTTCAGTCACTTGGTTGGAGCCGTGGGTGGGCTGAACTTCACTGGTGGTAAAGTGACCCATAGTAATTTTTCCCCTTTTAGAAAATGAGGGTGGTGATTGAATTGTATGACTTAATTTACTTTAAAATATAGAGACGGCTACAGTTCTGCGTCTGTTTATTCAGTGTTTTTTGAGTGGTGGTGCTACTGTAACCTGTGAGTTCGCATGTTTCCTCCATCTGCAGTTTTGCCTCATTGACTTGGGTCAGATTACCATACACACCAGGTTTCTAGAATCGAACAAGGTGTTTTTTTTTTTGTTTTGTTTTTTTGTCTTCTTCTCTAAAACATGGTTAATCCTGAAATCCTTAGCTTTAATTAGCCATTTGTACCCTGCTTGTGATTTATTTTTTCCCTAATTTTTACTAAAGGTATTACAACATTTTGGCAAATACATCTCTTCTGGAAGGATATCCTGCTGCAAAGCAATCTGACGTTATTATAACATTTAACAGGTATAGCTTTAAAGCATTGCATTTAGATATTAAGATGTTTTAGTCTGGGATAAAGATCTGTGTAACAACTAAGATCATGTCATGATTCAATCAGATCTGACTTTTCTAATAGCTTATGGTTTTTGCTTTTTTGTTTTTCCCCTGTAATTTCTGGAGGTTTAATCGTTTTGTGTTATTCATCTATAATGTGTTTTGTATTAAATGCCGAACTGGCATTTTGCAATAAAAAAAAAAAGTACAGTGAAACCCTTTTTTTGTTTTTAAAGGCACGGTATAGTCACACCAGATATGAGTGGTGGCACTGACTGGGCAAATGGGCACAGTATCCACTGAAAAAAACACATAATAGTGCAATATTGTCTGAATCTCCTATCACAAAGCAGGAGCCTGTAAAGTAAGGCTCAATCTTCCAGCGTTGTGGGATTTAGGTTCCCACTCCCTTCTTTCTACTGCCCGGAGGTGATGGATAAGGTGATGTCCTCTCACAGGTAAGTTTAAATAGTAAAAAGTGCTTTATTGATAAAGTGCACAAAAAGTATAAAAATCACAAGACCTTACGGTTGAAGGAAATCTTGTAGAGATTGTCTCTGATAGCAAAACGCGTTTCGCCTCCTATGGAGGCTTCCTCAGTTGATTTTAAAAAGAGGAAAAATGATATTCTCGTCCCGAGAATGAATACCCTTTTTAATGCATGATGATACCTTACTGGCCTTAGCCAACAGCTGATTGACATTGTTGCATAGTTTGTCTATAACAATTCTCAAATCCTTCTCGTTTGTTATTCCCAATTTAATAGCTCTTATGGTGTAAGTCGCTTGTGCAATCCGAAGTTCATCATTTTACATTTTATTTCATTAAACTGCATCTGGAGTGCCCAGCCCACCAATCTAAATCCTTCTGCAGAAAAGAATCCTGCTCACATTTTATTACTTTACAGAGTTTTGTTCCCTCAGCAAACACTGAACCATAACTTTCAATGCCTATTTCAAGATAATTTTTAAAATATTTTAAACTGAAATAGTCACAGAAGAGACCCTAAGGGACGTCACTTACCACTTTTGTCCAGCTTGAAAATTTACCATTAATAACAATTCTCTGTAACCGGTCTTTAAAACAATGTTCTACTCCAGAACATGAATTTTCATGTACAACAATTTATTTTAGTTCGAACACTAACCTATTTTGTGGACCTGTATCAAATGCCTTGGCGAAATCCAAGTAGATCACATCCACTGCAACACCTTAGAAAAATAGAAACATAGAATGTGTCGGCAGATAAGAACCATTCGGCCCATCTAGTCTGCCCAATTTTCTAAATACTTTCATTAGTCCCTGGCCTTATCTTATAGTTAGGATAGCCTTATGCCTATCCCACGCATGCTTAAACTCCTCTACTGTGTTAACCTCTACCACTTCTGCTGGAAGGCTATTCCATGCATCCACTACCCTCTCAGTAAAGTAATACTTCCTGATATTATTTTTAAACCTTTGCCCCTCTAATTTAAGACTATGTCCTCTTGTTGTGGTAGTTTTTCTTCTTTTAAATATAGTCTCCTCCTTTACTGTGTTGATTCCTGTGGCGAAACCAACCTCGCCACGTGTCCTTGGAGGGGGCTGATTGCCCGCCTCTTGCCTTTGGACTATGGACCAGACTTTATGGGAATGTGATACCCCAGATAGCCATACCATGGAGCCTATTTATATAATGAAAGACTATGGGAAAGACTTTAGCTCCATGGCAATTGTACTGTGTGAGTAGGATCTGCGCGCTATTCGGTAGTTTTGTGCGTGCAGATCCCAGCTATCTGAAATGTCTGTGTGTTATGTGTAAAAGGTGAATTTATGTATTTTAAAGTGTTTTACTGTCTTTGTGTCCCCTCGTGCTTAATGGAGTCTGTCTCTGTGCTGGGAGGTAATTGGATTACTTCTCTAGCACAGAGAAGGCCCATGAAAGCTAGGGGTTTTAAAAGATACTTTTAGTAACTTTTGAACCCCTGGTCTGATCCATACCATTTTTTAATATGTTGTTCCCCTGAATGGATTGATTGTGGATATGTAATTTTGTGTGAATGTGATGTATGGTTTTGAAGTTATAAATATTGTGTAAAAAGTATATTTTAAACTGTATGAATAATGGGATTATGTGTCACACTAAGGGGAGGGGATGTGTGGGTTGCACCTGTGATGCTATTGGATATTTTACACCTCCCCTGTGGGCGGTCTTATATGTGTGAGATGGAAATAAAAGCCAGGCTGGATGAGCCAGTCCAGAGTTCCTGTTTTACCCTCAAAGTGAAGTGTCGTCTCATTATTGGGGGAAGGATTTATTGCATGCTGTTCCAGTTGACTGCTAGGAGTACAAGCCTATTCGTATGGTTCCTATTCAATGGTCTACAGCATTCATATATGCTTGGGAGAATTTAAAGGTTTCTCGGATTCGGTGATTGTGGTGTCTGCCAGAGTGCTTGGAGTCCTCAGGAAGCACTAGGAGCATCCATTAATGGAGGTACCAAGTCGGGGTGCCAGGGGATCCGTTACAATTCCCTTTATGTATTTAAATGTTTCTATCATATTCCCCCTGTCTCGTCTTTCCTCCAAGCTATACATGTTAAGATCCTTTAACCTTTCCTGGTAAGTTTTATCCTGTAATCCATGAACCAGTTTAGTAGCCCTTCTTTGAACTCTCTCTAAGGTATCAATATCCTTCTGAAGATACGGTCTCCAGTACTGTGTACAGTACTTCCAAGTGAGGTCTCACCAGTGTTCTGTACTTCCACTTACTTTTTTCTAGAATGCAATTAAGTAAGTTAGGCCTTACCTTACCATTGATATAGTATTCTTTTAAGCAAACAAATAAGTTTGAATGACTGTTCCTGGCCAAATTAGAGATGATTAAAATTGCGTATACGCAGAAGTAAATTCACACTGACACAAGGTTCAGGTTAGATGAAAGAACTTCAGGAAATTTAATGGCATCTGTTCAAAAGTGGGTACGCAGACCCTTATGAAGGCATTATTACATCACTACAGAATTCAAGATAACCAATTACTGATTTATAATTCTATGTTAAGTGTTAAGTGGTTAGTTCAAATGCCCTCCCTACTGGGCGTGCCATCTTATGTCATTACTGTCGTCATAAAGTTCTCCTCCAGATTTCAGCGCCATCTTGCTAGCACGAGGAGTTCACTCGATGGGAGGGGGGCTTTAGCAACCATTTTGAGTAACTGGCACGTTAGTTTCTTCAAGGTTAGTTCAAGGCCTTTTTAGCAATTATACATTTTATTAAGACTATCTGCTACAATATTTCACTTAACAGGATCCTAGCATTTCCTGCTGACACACTATTTCTATGAACAAAGCATTCTTGTAAGATTTAAACTATGAGGCCTATGAAAGGAATATAAGAGTATAGAGTCAAAGGGGCCCAGTAAGGGTATAGTTTTAAACAAAGGGGCTAATAATTCTACAACACCATCATAAAACCATGATGATTTGTTAGTAACAATGTTCTTCTCAATGATTTCCTTAATATTTCCCTTAATAGCCCTTCAAACACTTTCCCAGCCACAGACGTTAAGCTCACGGGTCGATCAATTTAAGGCCAAAATATTGAACCTTTTTGTATATAGGAGCAACATCAGTCTTCCTCCAATCCCCTGGTACAATTTAAAAAAAAAAAAAATCTTGAAAAAGGGACCTTTTTCAAGGTCTTGAGTCATCCAATCACAATTGTTTTGCACATTATCTGCAGCAATCATTTGCATATCTCTCAAAGGCAAGTTTCATATGCCATATACCATACTTGCATAATTGATACATTTTATAAAAAGCATAACAAAAAGAAAGCAACTGAGGGTCTTGCTCCAACAGTAGCCAATAAAGATACTATATTTTAACAGAGAGCTGACTTGAATAATTGCCTGTCAATTGTCTTCATTCTTACTCCTGATCATCTTTTTTCATGGAGAATGGGGACGAATAAGAAAAGCAAAAGCCCCGATTTAAAACAGACTAATTTTTGAGGCAGTCTGGGAAACAGCTCAATTACTTTAAGATATTAGAGGTACATACTATTACTCGCAATAGGTGGCCACCAAAGTGAATGCATTCCTATTACCCAAATAGCAGTAGAGAAGAGGGAGGTGGGATAGAACTTCAGTCTCACAGGCTAAAAAAACCAAAAACAATTTAAGCACTGTAATTGTAAGATGACTGGGGACATCGGATCTCTTGAAAACCGAGGTTTGAGTGTTCCTTTTATTCTATTTAATTCCTTGAGTACAAATTTAGATTGGAAAAGATACCATAGCTCAGCTGATTACTTAAATAACGAGTGGCAGATACTGCAAGTTATAAATAAGTAGTTAGAAATATGGACAACATCTGGAGACACCACTATAACTTCCATCTTCCTGCTGGGTGAGTTGGAAGCTCCTTATTTTTGGGATTTGTGACCATTAGCTTTTCATCATCTAGGAACTCGGAAACAAAAAGAGGGAACAGTAAGAATTGATTTGCCATGTTTTCAACAATTATTATAACCTAACCCATGTATTATCTCTATAATATGTATATTCTAGAAAACATTCATCATTTACAAAAATATTTAAAAAAGGTAAGGATACAAAATATACTTACATTTACGGATAGGCTTTCAGATACATTTTTCATTTTGCAAAATAACCACCATACCGAAGTGCTTTTATCAGCCAGAGTCAATTGTCCAAATCATTGAAATCACATCTCCTTTTCTTTGACGTCTCCTATCTTCTGTAAGATGTCCTCAGCAATCTGGTGTTGACATCCATGTCCTCAATTTCTTTATTGTAGTCCTTGGAAAAGACCTGGATCCTCCAAGGCACATGAACGCAATCCAATATAAGTTCAGGGGATATCCTGAGGAATGGGTCCAAAAAAAGAATCCTGTGAAACATATGACATGCTTTCATGGTGTAAGCCTCCCAAGGTGAATAGAGTAAGGAGCACAACCATAAATCTTTATATATATATGAAAGAACTTTATTACATGGGTATATACTTCCACAGAAATACAAAGTCATGCTATTATAAAGCATTTACCAGAAAACCATATGTATTAAGACACAAGCACGCAATGCGTGGTATATAAATGAAAGAAAGATCATGCAAACAGACCACTATAATACTAGTATAAACAAAACCCAGACATATAAAAAATGCAAAAAACCATACCAAATTCAGTGAGAAGCAGGGACAGAGTCAATCAAAAAACAGGTCTCGGCAAAGCAAAATTTCCTTGCCACTTTTCAAATTCCTGGAACATGTAACCGTGTGGTACAGCCTCTTCCCATGGGTAGTTTCCAGTGGAGGCAACATAGAATAATCCCAAGAGCCCAGACATCGATACTAGGATATAGAACCATCTATTCAGGTTGAAGGTGACATAGCTCTGGAGCCATGTAGGGAATAATGGGAGACATAAATGGGACTAGGCTTACAACCTGTCGTGTTAACCCAAAGTCTCCAATCTTAATGCAAAGGCAATCCTCGTCCATCAATAAAATATTGTTTGGCTTCAGATCCCTGTGCACAAGTCCCCTGCTGTGCGTGTGTCCAAGAGCTTCAGTGAGTTGTACTGCACAGCGCTTCACCTTTATTTCTGGTAACCCAACCTACAAATGAGACAGAAATCCAGGTAAGATTCAAATTTCCATTCCTATTGTTTGTAACTCTAATATCTATGAAACCCATAGGTTTTTACTTTTGACCACAGTTATGAGCTTTGATAGCTCAGATACAATAACCATTAGAGGGTAGAGGGTAGAGGGTAGAGGGTAGAGGGTAGAGGGTAGAGGGTAGAGGGTAGAGGGTAGAGGGTAGAGGGTAGAGGGTAGAGGGTAGAGGGTAGAGGGTAGAGGGTAGAGGGTAGAGATCTATCTCAATGGTAATTTTATGAAAAAACATAAATTTTGCTTACCGAAAATTTCTTTTTCCTGAAGATTAGAGGCAGTGCTTATACCACAGGGATATCCAATCTGGAGGGAAAAAACAGGCAGGCAAATCTCCAAACATTTTAATCCCTCCCCTAATTACCTCCTTTCCCATAAGTAGCAGCTCCTCCTGATCATCCCCAGACAATACATAAGCCAAATAGCTGCAAAATTACTTAGTTTATTAGAAAAAAGGGGCGGGAATTGTAGCACTGCCTCTAATCTTCAGGAAAAAGAAATTTTCGGTAAGCAAAATTTATGTTTTTCCTTTCAGATTAGAGGCAGTGCTTATACCACAGGGATATAATAAAGCAGATCCAGAGGGCGGGTTCATTTCACTACTGCTTGAAGCACCTTGCGCCCAAAAGCTGCATCCTCCGAGGCCAGTATGTCCAACTTGTAGTGTCTTGAGAAAGTATGGAGAGAGGACCACGTAGCCGCTGAACAAATCTGAGAAGGAGAAGCAGCCGCTCGCAGTGCCCAGGACGTTGAAACAGCTCTAGTAGAATGAGCCTTTAAAGGGCCTGCATGATTCATGCCATTCTTGGAATAAGCCAACTGAATGCAGTCCTTAAGCCATCTAGCCAGAGAACTCTTCGAAACCTTCATGCCTTTCCTTGTGCCCTTGAATAAGACAAAAAGACTGTTATCCTTCCTGAAGGATTCTGTCGCTTTTAGATATTGCAAAAGACATCTCTATACGTCTAGGCAGTGAAATTTGCTTTCCAAAGCGTTAGACGGATTCTGACAAAAAGTTGGTAAGACCACTTCCTGGTTAACATTTGAAACAGAAAAAACTTTCGGGCTGAACGAAGGATCGAGCTTTAGAACCACCTTGTCCTGATGAAAAACTAAAAAAGGAAAATTCGCCCTAAGAGCTTGGATCTCACATACTCTTTTAGCAGATGTAATAGCCACCAAAAAAACAGTTTTCAATGAAATGATCTTTAGGGAAGCTTCCTCCAATGGTTCAAAGGGCGGCTCACAAAGCGCGGAAAGGACTAAGTTTAGATCCCAGGGAGGACAGGTTTCCCTAGCATAGGGCACCAAACGAGTCAGAGCTCTGAAGAACCTAGAAATCAGAATATTTGAGGCCAGGCATCTGAGGGAGAAGAAACTGATAGCAGAAACTTGTAATTTCAATGATGCAGGTTTAAGGCCTTTTGCAAATCCCATCTGAAGGAAACTTAGGATCTTCTGTATGGACGCGGAAACCGGGTTGACTTTAAACCTACAACACCACTGACAAAATATCTTCCAAATTCTAGTGTAGATCTTAGATGTAGATTCCTTGTTAGTTGCCAACAGGATTTTAATCACTTCAGGATCCAGACCTTTGCTCTCTAAAATCTGGAATTCAGAAACCAAGCCGTCAACTGGAATTTCCGAAGGGTCGGAAGAGGCACCATGGCGTCCTCTAGAATTTCTCCTGAAAGATGCAACTTCCAAAAGGTGGCCCCTGGAAAGTTCAGGAGAACCGAGAACCAACTTCTTCTCGGCCACCATGGAAGGATTAGGATAATTCTTACATTTTCCAGCCTTACTTTTTGAAGTATTCTGGGAATAAGCACTACTGGCGGAAAGATATAAGCCAGGTTGAACTTCCATGGAACTGACAGGGCATCTATGAAATCCGGCCTGTCTGCTGGATTTAGGGATGCAAACCGTCTTGTCTTCCTGTTCATTCTGGATGCCATCAGGTCTATCTCTGGAACACCGAAGCGGTCTGTGATGAAATTGAAAGTTCTGCATGACAGGGACCAATCTGCTTGTTTCAAATGATGCCTGCTCAGGGCATCTGCCACCACATTGAACTTTCCTAAAATGTGAACTGCAGAGATGGACATAAGGTGCACTTCTGCCCACAGCATGATCATTGAACACAGGCTTTCTAATCTTGTCGATCTCGTACCTCCCTGTTTGTTCAAATATGCCACTGTCGTACGATTGTCTGAACGAATTTGAATATGTCGATTTTTGATGAGAAACTGAAACGCCAAGAGAGCCATCCATACGGCCTTTAATTCCCTGAAGTTCGAGGAACTTCTCATATCCTTCTCTTGCCAGGACCCCTGCTTCTTTATGTCTCCCATATGGGCCCCCCAGCCCAGCGCAGAGGTGTCTGTTGTTATGATAGTGAAGGACTTCATCCGGAACGACAGACCCTCGTGGAGGAATCGAGAAGATGTCCACCACTGCAGACTTTTCAAAGTTAGATTGTTGAACCTCATCAGCCCATCTAGGCCGAGTTCCTGTCGATTCCAGACTAGCAGAATGTTTCTTTGTAGAGGTCTCATTCTGGCTTTTGCCCAACCGACTGCCGGAATTGAGGCTGTAAACAGACCGAGCAAGCACATGGCTTCTCTGATTGAAAACACACTCTTTACTCTGAGATTCCGGATTAACCGCTTGATCTTTAGTTTCTTTTCTTCTGGCAGGAATAACTTCATTGCGATAGAATCCAAAATTAGACCCAAGAACTGGATCCTTTGAACTGGCACTAGTTCCGATTTGTTGAAATTTATTAGCCAGCCATGCTTTTCCAGCGATTTGATGGCTGTCCCCAGATCTAACTGTAGTTGAACCTGGGACTCTGCAATCAACAGCCAGTCGTCCAAATACGGAATGACAGCGATGCCCATACCTCTTAGAAAAGCTGAAACGACTACTAGAAGCTTTGTGAATACTCTGGGCGCTGATGATAGGCCGAAAGGCAGTGCTCTGAATTGGTAATGTTTGGTTACCGATTGGCAGCATACCGCAAACCGTAGAAAACTTTTGCTGGATTCCGCTATGGGTACATGAAGATAGGCATCTTTCAAATCCAGGGACGCAAACCAATTTTTTGGGTGAATAAGCAGAGCCGCTGATTTTACTGTTTCCATGAGGAATTTCTTTTTGATAATCCGCTTGTTTACGGCTTTTAGGTCTAGAATAGGTCTGAACGAACCATCCGGTTTTGGCACCAAGAAAAGTCTTGAATAGGTGCCTTGATGTCTTTCCTTTATAGGAACTTCTTCCACCACTCTTTTTAGTAACAGAGTCGACACTTCTCGCATCAGAGAGAGTTCCATATCTAGAGACTGAACCCTGGAACATAGAAACCTGTTCATTGGGGCTTGTGATAATTCTAGAGCGTATCCGTGCTCTATCACTGTAAGGACCCAGCGATCTGATGTCGTCTCTTTCCAATGCTCTAGGAAGTGACTCAACCTTCCACCCACAGGCCTGGCGTCATAATTTTTTATTTCTCTTGGCAGTAAACCTTTCCTTCTTCCTATAATCAAAGGCTCTTTGCTGTTGACCCTTGAAATAGTTTCTACGAAAGGAACTTCTAAATGAGGGACGTGTCTCTGCGTTACGGCTTCTAGACTGCTTCCTATATGATACTGGTAAAGCTTTCCTTCCTTCCTTCCTTCATCTGTTTCAACAGCTCATCCAGTTTAGAACCGAAAAGTCTTCCTGGTTCAAAAGATAGTTCACACAGTGAATTTTTAGATACCGCATCTGCAGACCAATTTCTAAGCCAAAGCGCTCTCCTGGCGACTGTTGAAATACCTATATTCTTGGCCGATAATTTCAGGCTTTCTGTAGAAGCATCCACTAAAAAAATCAGATGCCATCTTGATATTTTTTAATAGCTTTAACGGGTCTTCCTTAGCTTCTCCCGTATATACCTTTTCTAGTTCTTCCAACCAAAGTTTTTGGGCCTTGGCAACGGATGACCCCGTAATCAAAGCTTTAGCTTGGGCTGCAGAAGAGATGAACAACTTCTTTAAAGAGGAGTCCATGCGTTTATCCATGACATCCTTGAGCCCGCTTGAATCTCCAATTGGTAATGTAGTCTTTTTACCTATTTGAGCAATAGGGACGTCCACTACAGGGACCGTATCCAGCTTACAGTCTTGCTCCGTTTCTATGGAAAAAAAGAGTTTTAAAATGCTTAGAAATAAACGGCTTGTGACTAGGGAACTTCCATTCTTTCAAAATCAATTCCTTAATCTGTGGGTGAAAAGGAAACACTTTGGACTTTTTCCCTGTTTCCTCAAAATCAAAGATGCACTGCACTTCTTTAATCAATTTCCCAATGGCTTCATCTGGGAAGGCAAATTCCTCATCTGAGGAATCACTGCCTGAATTATCTTCATACTCAGAACCACTAGTTCCCGAACTAGTATCAGAAGCTTCCCAAGATCTCAGTCTTTTCTTAGCATGTTTTACAATCTGCGAATCTTGGGCAACAGAAGCCTGGACTGAATGTAATGCAGCTGACTGCATATCCACAAATGTTTGCTGCATACTTTGCTGCAACCAGCTGAGAAAAGTGGACATTTCTGTTCTCTTTGCTTCCTCTGAAGCTTCTTTTGAACATACTGAGCAAAGTTTCTTTTTACAACCATCAGGCATAGGTTGGCCACACACAGAGCACATTAAATGCTTGGTTTTAGATGCACATTTCCCCTTCTCAGCAACTTTATCCATATTTTCCGGATTAGACATACTGGGAAAACAAGAAAACAAGAAAAGGGAAAATAATCAAAATTTTCTCCTTACGGATTCAGGCTAAGAACCATTTAAAATGAAAACTTAGCAGTCTTACCTTAAATGGCCTGAGAGTGTGTTGGAGGGCAGGTGAGAAACACACTTTACAACCGTTCTGAGAGCTCCTGGCAAACAGAGGTTGCTGCTGGTAATGCTCCTTTTAAGTCCTGTAACCAAACAAAAACGCCAAGTTCAAATTTGGTGCCTGAATCCAGGTTCGCATTGCGCATGTGCATAGCGCTCTGCGACTCCCTGGTGGAACGCAACGCAACCTGTGCGTGCGTTCCACCGACAGGACCTCCCAGCCGACGCACGCCTGCGTCCTTCGTCATACCGGCACCTGGCACGGCAAAAGACGGCAAAATAAAATTTGAGGGACCACGCCGGCCGGCGTGTTGAAGGCTACTTACCGGACATCAAGGAAGCAGAGCCTCCAGAGCCTCAGCCCTTCTCACCTACTTCCTGGAGAACCTCCTGTCTAACCTCCCCTGCCGAAGGCAGGCAAAGAACTGGGGATGATCAGGAGGAGCTGCTACTTATGGGAAAGGAGGTAATTAGGGGAGGGATTAAAATGTTTGGAGATTTGCCTGCCTGTTTTTTCCCTCCAGATTGGATATCCCTGTGGTATAAGCACTGCCTCTAATCTGAAAGGAAAAGAAAGAATTTCCGGGACTGAGGCTTTGGCAGGATCCGAATCCCGGAGCGAACACCAGGTTCTGAACTTCATCCAAACCCTGAAGTAGATTTTTGAAGTGGACGAGCGGACAGATGACAGCAAAACGTCACATAAACGGTCAGAAAGGCCCTGACCTTGGAGGATCATCCTTGCAGCAACCATGCCGTCAGTTGAAACATTGCCAGGGTTTCTTCGGGAAGCTTCACATTCTCTAGAATTTGAGAAGAGACCGGAAGATGCCAACGTGAGATGGTCATGTTCTCCACTTCTGAAAACCAACTTCTGTTCGGCCAGAAGGGCAGGATTGCCAAAATTCTTGCCTTCTCCCATCTTATTTTCTGAACAATCCGTGGTATAAGAGCGATAGGAGGGAAAGCACAAGCCATGTCGAAATTCCAAGGGATTGATAGACCGTCTAGGACATCTGGGTAATCTTCCGTATGAAGTGACGCAAATCTTTGCACTTTTCTGTTTCTCCTTGTTGCCAACAAGTCTATCTCTGGCCTGCCGAAGCGAGAAACCAGCTCCAGGAAAACTTCGACTGAGAGCCCAGTCTGCTTGAGACCAATGTCTTCTGCTGAGGTCGTCTGCAATAATGTTTAGAGACCCTTTGATATGGGTCGCTGATATTGCGAGAAGATTCGCTTGGGCCCAGGCCATTATGCGGTAGCAAAGAACTTGAAGAGCTCTTACCTTCGTGCCCCCTTGGCGATTCAAATAGGCCACCGTAGTGGCGTTGTCCGACTGAATCCTCACTGACTGATTGGCGATGATTGACCTGAAGGAAATCAGCGCTTCCCAAACCGCTTTCAATTCCCTGAAATTTGAGGAAGCGCATGCCTCTTCTTTGTTCCAAAGACCTTGATGGAATTGAGAACCTAGATGAGCGCCCCAACCCGTCTGGGAGGCATCTGTGGTTAACGTAATCCACCGTTTCTGTGCGAACGACAGGCCCTTTGAGATGTTGTTCTTGACTTTCCACCAGTTCAGTTATCTTTTCACCTCTTCGGATAGGTGGAAGGCAGAGTCCAGATCTTCCGGTTTTCGTGACCACTGGGAAAGAATGTCCCACTGTAACGGTTTGGATTCCGCTTTTGCCCAGGCTACTGCCGGTATTGTAGCAGTTAGGAGGCCTAGTAACCTCATAGCATCTCTGATTGAGCTTAAATTCTTTTGTAGTTTTGACACGGCTTTGAAAATCCCCACCTGTTTCTTTTTTGGTAGAAAAAGAGAGAGGGACTGCGAATCTATCCGAAGCCCCAAGAAAACTAGACTCTGAGACGGAGTCAATTCGGATTTTTCCAGATTCAGGATCCAACCGTGATCTTTTAAAACCTTCCTTGCAATCTTGAAATGAAGTTCTAGCTGTTGTCCAGACTGAGCTTTCAGGAACCAATCGTCCAGGTATGGAACAATCGTGATACCTTTCAGACGTAAAACTGCTGCTACGGGTGCCAGAATTTTTGTAAAAAAGGCCAAAGGGAAGTGCCTTGAACTGAAAATGGAGAATCCTTCGCTTTGTTAGAACCGCAAATCTGAGAAACTTCCGGGAAGATTCTGCCACCGGTACATGCAGATAAGCGTCTTTTAAGTCTAACTTTGCCATGAAATCTCCCTTTTGTAAAATGTGTGTTGCAGACAAAATGCTTTCCATACGGAACTTCTGGTATGGTATGCAGGTGTTGACCTGCTTCAGGTCTAGGATCGGCCGAAAGGACCCATCTGGTTTTTGTACCAGAAAGAGGCGTGAGTAGACTCCTTGAAATTCCCAACATTTGGGTACCTTCTCTACCACCTTTTTTTAAACAGGATGAGCGCTTCTGTAAGGAGAGCCTCTGTTTACACCTTTGAAGGATAGCTTGACAATAGGAAGGCTAGCCGAGGACTTGATGAAAACTTTATTTTGTAACCTTCTGAAACGGTTCTTAAAATCCACCCATTTGAAGTACTCTTTCTCCATTCGTGGGTGAAGAACCGAAGGCGTCCTCCCACTCTTTTGGCGTCAAAACTTCCTCTTTTTGTCTTGCCTGTTGGATTCCTGTCTAGACCACTGGCTGTTGTTGCCGCCCTGTTTATGAAATCTGCGAAACCGCCCTTGGTAACGAAAGGACCGCTGGCTCTTGTACTGGAATCTCTTATAACCCTGGGTTCTTGGTTCCAGAGGAAGGGCTTTCTTCGTATCCGACATCTGTTTAATAATGTCTTCCAACTGAGTACCAAAAAGCTTGTTCTTCTCAAGGGGTAATTCACATAAAGCTGCTTTCGATGCTGAATCAGCTGTCCATGTTCGAAGCCAAAGAGCTCTTCTGGCTACTGATGATAACCCCATAATTCTTGCTGACAAACGAAGAAACTCCTCAGAGGCATCTGAAAGGAATTCATTGGATAGTTTCAGCAGGAACAGGAGATGAGAAGGATCTGTATCGGATTTTCCCAGCAGGGAATCTTCCAGTACTTGAAGCCAAACGCTCTGAGCTCTGAGCACCGCTGAACCCGCAACATCAGCTCTGCACTGATATCCTGCGGCCTGGTATATTCTTCTACATGAAGTTTCGGCTCGTTTGTCCATAGGGTCTTTGAGACCTGAGACTTCGCCAATGGGTATAGTGGTTTTCTTAGATAGTTGGTCAATCTGAATATCCACTTTAGGAAGATCTTCCCATTTTTCTTCAGACTGTAGCTTGAACAGCAGTTTAAAATGTTTTGAAATAAATGCCCGTCTTTCGGGATTCTTCCATTCTCTGTGAAGGAGATCCAACATTTTTGGAGACATGGGGAAACCTTTAACCTTCACTTTGGTAGGTTCAGTTTCTTGTAAAGCCGCCGTCACTTCTTTAATACATTTTTTCAGTTCTTCTGGTGGAAAGCCCTCCTCCACACTTGAAGCCAGGCTGGAAATATCTGAAGGAGAAGAAAGAGAACATTCTCCAGAAGAGACGTCAGACACTGAAGGAGATCTATTCCTCCTACGTTTTTTAGGCAGTTTCTCTTGAATAGCTGGTTCTCTCTTCATTGTATCTTTAAAAGACTCAAATGTCTGGGACAAATTTTCCTGAAACCAGCCCAGGAAGGATGCCACATCCGACTGTTTTGTTTTTTCAAGTAATTCTGAAGCGCACTGGTTACATGTCTTTTTTCGACATCCGTCAGGTAGAGGAACAGCACATTCTAGACAACATAAGTGCTTAGACTTGCTTGTGGCTTTTTTGGGGACAGAAGTAGACATCTTGTCTTTATCTGCCTTGTCTGGAGATATAGGGCTGGACATATCTGTGAACCAGAATAGGAAGTAATTAATAATATTTTAAAACACAGTTAAAGCATGCATTAATATAGGTGATAAAAGGAGAGTTTAAATAGTTAAACCTCACCTTAAACCACCTGAGGTCCGTGTAGGAGGGCTGGTGACACAGAGAACCCGAACTGTACACCCACCTTTGGGGTCAGAAAGGTTCTGCACAGCTTATATACAAACTTTTTGAATTTCGCGCCAAAACTCAGTATTGCGCATGCGCAGTAGCGCGATACCGTGTTTGGTGGAACGCAACGCCTCCCAGGCGTGCGTTCCACTGCTGTGCGTATGCGTAAAGCCGAACGAGGAGGACCGCCCAGGAACTCCTCGAGGAACCACATAAAATTGTCCTACCTGGTCGCGTTCCGTAACGCTAGACCGGAAGCACTCTGCCACTCAGCTCCCGCCCGGGGAGCGATCGGGCACAAACCTCCCCGAACAGCAACCTGTGCAGATCGCACCATCTCCACCAGACCGGGGGAACCTGTCCATCCCGTTTGCCGGGACAAGAAGAACTGGTGTGTTGACAGGACTTACGGGCTTTATGAAGGCAGCAGGCGGAGCACAGCCATAAAAATCGTAAGAAGGGGGAGCTTCTTGTCCCAGATTGGAAGGAACATCCCACTTGTGAGTACTGCCACTATACGAAGGGGAAAAAAAAATAAAAAATTTTTTTATATATATATATATATATATATATATATATATATATATATATATATATAAAAATTACCATTGACAGCTTGAGTGAACTTTTTATTATGCTTGGTTTTAATTACCTCAGGCTTAATGATGTTATGTAAAGTCCCAGTAGGGGCCAGTTCCTGAATGATTATGTGGTGATCCGCCGCAACTATAAAGCTTGAGAAGGTGGCAATGAACCCATCATGATTTAAAAAGAAAATGGAAATCTCAAGTTCACGCAGAAAGTCAATCCTGATGGGTCTCATTCTTCCTCAAAAGCTTCATTGCAACAGATTGGCCTGTACATTAATAAAATACAGAATTAGGACCTGTCACATTGTAGCAGATTCATTTCATAACGGAGTGGGAGCCCATCTAAATCTATGTTAAGAGGCGGAAACAAGCGTATGTTGGGAAGGGGAGGCACATATTGTGCAGGTCTGGCTCTAAATCTATGTAAGGAGGCAGAAACAAGCGTATGTTGGGAAGGGAAGGCACATATTGTGCAGGTCTGGCTCTAAATCTATGTAAGGAGGCAGAAACAAGCGTATGTTGGGAAGGGGAGGCACATATTGTGCAGGTCTGGCTCTAAATCTATGTAAGGAGGCAGAAACAAGCGTATGTTGGGAAGGGAAGGCACATATTGTGCAGGTCTGGCTCTAAATCTATGTAAGGAGGCAGAAACAAGCGTATGTTGGGAAGGGGAGGCACATATTGTGCAGGTCTGGCTCTAAATCTATGTAAGGAGGCAGAAACAAGCGTATGTTGGGAAGGGAAGGCACATATTGTGCAGGTCTGGCTCTAAATCTATGTAAGGAGGCGGAAACAAGCGTATGTTGGGAAGGGGAGGCACATATTGTGCAGGTCTGGCTCCCATGTTCAGAGGAAGTAATAATGGAGTTTCAGATGCAAGGGTCCAAGAAAGTATTTAGTATGGTAGGATTGACTAAAAATGTTAATGATATATTCCCACATGGTGGGAATGTCAGGACATGGGGCCTTTTTGGAGAAGCATCATAAACAAGTTGTCTGATAACTCACCATTCTTATGAGTCTCTTATCTACTCTACTAAACCACCTCACCCTCATCCAAATATAAGTTCTCCCTGACAATCCACTTCCTGAACATGGCAAAAACAACCTAATTTCTGGGAGTGACACCCCACTCTACCTTTTTGATTTACTAGGATGGGGATTAAGGACACTGGAAGAGCTTCTGTACTTCTAGAATAGGTGCAGACATACACAGAACTTTGGGCACAACTTGAGCCTTTACAGCAGATTTACAACAGTACATTGAGAATTCAGAGGGGTGATAGGGAAACTGAGAACCCGGTCATTGTGGCACACCCAAGTTTCCACCCATTAGGCACCTTCTTCCCCTTTATCAGAATCCAAACTGAGTTACCCATGTTTATAGAACAGGGTCATAATAAAATGAATAATCCTTATGTGCATCCTTTTATTCACTACCAACTTTTTTCCCTCCATTCCATTCTCCCATTTCTACTTATTTGATGATATTCGAATATTACATAATGAAAACATGCTTGAACCACTATACTTTATACTGTAGATGCAAATAGAATCTTGACATTTTGTTTTCATATTTAAACATTTTATTAAACATTTAAAAAAAAAAAAAGCCTTGCAAAACATCATGGAAGTTGTAAAAACACTACAACCCCAGCCATAGATTAATTAACTACATTTCTGATATCTAAAATGTTATCACTATTGTATTCAATGTTTGGAAACAGAAAATGCCTTCTTCATTCTGGAGTGTTGCGCTAATCGTGTTTGAAGAGTGTGCACCAAGAGCAGCCACCAAAGTATAAAATATGGGGTAACAGCGAGAGAGTTACATGGCTTGAAAACAGTTTGAGAACTGCAAGTTAAGATCATGACTGGGGATCCAGGAATCATAACTGTATTAAAGTACAAAAAAAAAAAAAGTTTTGGTTCCATCAAAGCCCATGCATATAATCCAATATATGGTCAGGGTACATCCTGTAGTAAGTGTCCAGGAAGAGTAACCTGTGAAACATGACCTGCATCCCTGGTGAAGGTCTCCCAAATGACAGGTGAAGCCATATCAAAGTTGCCATGCCACTTTACAAATGCCTGGAACTGGTAATCATGTGGTACAGCCTCTTCACATGGCTAGTTTATAGAAGAAACAGAGCTCCCACATCTACACTAGGGTATATGACTATGTATTCACTTTGAAGGTAACAAAACTCTGATGGCATGTGTGGGACAATAGGACACAGAAGTAAACGCAAAGTCTCCAATCTTAAGGTGATCGTAATCCCCATCCATTAGTAAAATAGTTTTTTGCTGTGCATGTATCCAAGAGCTTCAGTGAGTTGTACTGCACAGCGCTTCACCTTTTTTTTTTTCTGGTAACCCAACCTACAAATGAGACATGAATCCATGGAAAGATTTAAAGCTCTACTCCTGTTGCTTACAATATTATAATTCTAAATGCAGTGTTTGTAACTCTGAATATCTTTGAAACCCATAGGAATCTACTTTTGACCAAGTTTATGAGCTTTGATAGCTCAGATACATTAACATTTTCAAACAATAACCAAGTCATTACAGTGGCTATATATCTATATAATAAACATTTTATATTTACAATTACCTTTGAACTCTTGAGTAATCCTTATTATGCTTGGTTTTAATTACCAAAGGCTTAATGTCATGAAACGTCCCAGCAGTGGCCAGTTTCTGAATAATGATGTAATGATCTGCTACTATAAAGCTTGAGAAGGTGGCCACAATATCAAATTCTTGCAGGAAGTTATGGGTCTCATCCTTAATTAAAAACTTCATTGCAATGGATTGGTTCGGACATAAATAAAATACAGAATTAAGTAATTTCACTTACTGTAGAAGGTTTTTTCCATAACCAAGTTCTGTGTTAATACACATTCTGTTTACATTTATGGAAACAAAAACAAAACACACCCATCAACTTCTATACCAGACTTTCTGTCCTAGTGTAAAACGTCGCCATAGGTTCAGGGGCGGTGCTAGGATTTTTAGTTACACAGGCGAAGATTCATTTTGGCGCCCCTCACCCTCCTTAAAAAAAAAAAAAAAAAAAAAATGCATCTTCACCTGTGTGTATTTCCTCCCAAGCCACAGGCATACATACGTACATACAGAGACATACAGGCATACATACAGTGGCAAACCGTCATACAGACACATACATACAGAAACATGCAGAGACACACAGACACATACATACATCCGTACATACAGAGACATAAAGGCACAGAGTTACATACATGCATAGACATACAGGCACATACATACATCAGTTCAATCTTGTTCCTGGGGTGCATGGAGTCCGGCTCTGTGGAGTCCTGTCCTGCAGCCCAGCCTCATCACTGGGCGCCAGCTGCGCTGCGCGGTACACAGGGAGCAGGGATATGATGTCATTCATATCCCCGCCGCCTCCACACAGCCTGCGGCAGTCACCAGGGTAGGAGGTGGGCGGGCGGTAAGAGGCTGGGCTCCACGGGCGGGAATCTCTGCGCTCGGCCATGCTACAAATTGTAACCGGCTGGAGGGGAGCGCAGTGCGCTTCCCTCCTTCCGGTCAGCCTGACATTGCGCCCCCAGGGCTGGTGCGCCCTAAGGCGGCCACCTGGGCCGCCTTCTGGTAGCACCGGCCCTGCATAGGTTACATGAGTGAGCTTTTTGACAACCAGAAACTTCTCTGCAACATCCAAAAGCTCTAAACTCTGAATAGTATACTCCAGTGCAGCAAATGCAACGTGATCCACATCTGTGATGGTTTACCTGGCATTACCAAAAAAAATTAAAATAAATTTATAATATATATATATATATATATGTATATGTGTCAGGACAATAATAGCCGTAAGTATAATTGATACCTTCTCATACTAGGAGTATTACTAATTAGCTTGAGGTGTGCCGAAACCAACGTAATGGTAGACCTGTAAATAAAGTGGGCCCACCAAGTAAGGTAGATTAAGTGAAATAATAATTTTAAAAAGGTGGAGTGGTGGGTGGGACTCGAAATGAAACGAAAGCCTAGGAGGAGTATAGGGCAGGGGGTGAGTATTTATATCAGCACTGGCCCCTCCCACAACTCCGAAACCGACTTATGCGGTAGGCCAGTAATAAAGTGGGCAAAAATATAAGTGCCTTACCAAAGAATATTTATTCATACATGGAAACATAATACAAAGAATATACCTCAAGATGAAAGTTTAACAAAAGCTGACCTCATTTCTAGCACAGGTTGAGGTATGTACAGAGAGAAAGCGGATGACTTCCAACGCCCTAATGACTTGATGACATGAACTTGTATGTCCTGACTGGATACCGTAGAAGCTGCCCCTAACCTAAAAGAGTGTCCTGAAAATTTACAAGCGTTCAAACCTAGTCTAGTCATTAGTACCCGTACATACTGCATGAACTTTGAGGTGGTCAGGATGGCCCTATGGAGGACTATATGTTTGGAGATATGAATCCAGAACCTTAACCGGGCACCATTTATTTAGAGTAGGATAATGTGACATGAACTGATTTACCCAGCTGACTTGTTTTTGTAGTGGGCAAAGATAGGACCTAGTGATCTTGCTGTTTAACTAGATAAGAACGTTTAAGGCAGTCTTGTGAGTTTCTGTACTATGTATGGTGAATTCGCATGGCCTAAGAAATCCATAATAGGCCAAGTAGATAGCTGTCTTGACTGAATGTGTGACGTGTTCGAAAGGGGTTGTATCTAATAAGTCTGACATATCCTTGAATATCTGTTTGTGAATGGGTAACCTTTGAAGTGGAGTAATGTTACTGGCTTTGTGTATGCCTTTCAGTATCTTGATAGGGTATGAAGAAAGAAAACTAGGTTTTTTTGGATATATACATATGGTGCTGAATGCCGGTTAAATACAGCTTGATAGTGTTATGTGACCATTTGAGTCTAAGATGGCAAAAATATGCAAAAGCTACTAGAGATATGATTTTTTTTTTTTTTTTTATACAATGAGAACGCTCTATTATAAGACATCCGAAAGGGCCAAACTAGTCAAGATGAGACTCTGATTCAATAACTCTTCTAATCCATGACTAACTCCTGAAATGGAGGAGTGGCGGTTGGTGAGGCCATGGGTAACTTATCTCTGAAGGCCTGGAAGTCAAAGCGAGACAACTTGTCAGCTGCAGTATTGAAAATGCCGGGAACATGACAAACCAGATATAATGGATTACAGGCGGACAGCCATGTCAGTCTCCTAATGAACCTCATTATAGTTAGTGTCAGTGAGGAGGAAAGCCCTTTGTTAATATTGCAGGTAGATAGGTTGTTGGAAAAGCAATGCACCGAGTAACCTGCCCATGAATGACCCCATACCACAACTGCTGCTACGATAGGGTATACCTCCAATAAGGCTGAGGTGCGGGAGAACCCTTCAACAAGCTGCACCTCCTCTGGCCAACTACTCCAGAGGCACTGCATTATATCAGGCCTCCCCTTGTCCTTTTTCTCCTTGGGTGCACTCTTGCTCACCTTGGGCATAAGAGGATGGTTTTTCCCACAAACTCTGTGCCTGAGCCTTTCTCCGTAACACCACTAAAATCTGAAAATGCAGAAAAGGAATTATGTAAAGACACAGACTGTGCAGTATGCCTTTTGTCCACATCTCCAAGTCTACCAGATCCTGCAGTAATCCATCTCCCATTCCTAGGACATCTCTGCGGCAGTGGATTCGCAACAGTCTCTGCCTGAGATTGTTTACCAGATAATTTACAAATCTCTGACTTCAAAAATGCAATCTCCTGCCGCAATATAGAGAACTGTCTACAGATTAGACAACAACCAAACCTCCAAAAAGTGGAGCGTGGAACAAATTCACAACAACTATTACACTGAACTAAGTCTGCCATTTTAATGAGATGAGTTTAACCCCTTAAGGACAGAGCTTCGGAGGCTTGTCTTTCACTTTATGACAATGGCATTTTTTGCTGTTTGCATTTTACTAATTTATTGCACCGACACATATTATATATCGCTTTTTAAAGGAAGAAAGGGATTTAATTTGATGTAACACATACATACATAATATATATATACATACATAATATATATATATATATATATATAAAAATGGGTATTATTAAAAAAAAATACAGAAATATGCAAAAAAATTAAAATTGTTGTTTTTTTTTTTACAGTTTTTGCAATAATAATGTGTTCATAATTAGTGCAGGTTAAGGAAAGTAATTAAAAATACATTCATTTAGTTGTCCTGATTTACAGAATATATAAAGTGTCTGGGATTTAAAGGTTTTTTTTTGGTAGTTACAGGTCACAAAGCACAAGGAGTAAAAAACTTTTAATGTGGAGCGATTTTAGAATTTGGTATGTTTGTCTTGTAAGCTTAATAGCCATAAAATAAAACAAAATTGTCACACAAAAGTATATATTTATAGAAAGTAGACATCACAGGCTATTTACCTAGGGTTGTTTTGACACTTTCTATGTAGCCATTTCACCGCAATCCTCTGCTAAATATTGGAGTAAAATTGTGTTTTATTTAGTTTTTGGCACACAAACTTATAACAAAGAACTTTGTGTGTATTTTGTAAAGTTGGTGTGTGCTATATCTGTACAAAGTTTTATTTTGTGTTCAGTTACATCTGCTGAGTAAAATGACACCCCCATTGTATGTCTTTGGCACTATTTCGTGAAGCTACAGTGCCATATAGGAGACCTGTCCTTTTCAGTACTCACAGTAGAATTTTGAGAGACGGATTTAATGAGCCTATGCTTCCGTTTGGGGTATTATAACAGTTTGACTTTTCAAAAAAACCCACAAAGGCCTACCATTTGTAAAAGTAGACACTCCAGGGTATCTCATAAGGTGCATATTGTGCCTTAACATGCCCCCATTTTTTTACCATTACATGCCAAAGTATGTGGTAAAAAAGAATTGTGCGTTTTTTACATATGGATTGCATTTTTGCTGGGCATTTTGCATTTTTAACATGTGCCACTAAGTTTAAACCCCCCAAATTATGTTCAGCCAAGTCTTCTGAGTAAAAGGACATCCCCATTGTATGTCTTTGGCACTATTTCGGGAAGCTAAAGTGCCATATAGAAGACCAAGCCATTTCAGTGTTTAACCGAACTTTGAATTTTGATGCTGGGCCTATGTGCAATTTCAAAGCATCTTAGCAGGTTTTAAATTCAAACTATCCCACAAAGGCCTACCATTTCTTAAAGTAGATACCCCAGGGTATTTCAAAAGGTATATTCTAAACCTTAGTGTAGGATAATTTTTTTGTTGGTTTGTACCAAGTCTAGTTGCAATTAGCATTGTTTCTGCCTTTTTGACACACACTTTGAGATGTTACTGTATATTTTGCTATCCTTATGTGTGATAAGGTAGTGTAACACCTAATATGTTGCTCAGCTATGTCATGTTAGTGCAACGATAACCCAATGTGTACCTTTCTCAGGGTTATGTGGATGTTGAAGGGGCACATTGGAGAAACACCACTTCCATATTTTTCAAAAGTGGATGCTGGGCCCAAGTCTCATTGTAGCAGCTCAGGACTGCAAATTGCCTCTCAAAGGCCACATATATTTTTAATTATAGGCAGCTCATCAATTCAAATTATGAACAAGTGCATACTATTTGCTGTGAAAAGGGAATAGTTGGGGTAAACTGCATCCCGGGCAAAGCTGTCATGGATTCCAAAACCAAAACACAGACAGACCACAAAGAGAGAGAATACAGAGAGAAACTTGTAATACCGGTCCTTAGAATGGCCGGGCTATACAAGCAGAGAATTGTCAAGGTACAAGCCGAGGTCAAAGGAGTAAAGAGAAACGGAACAACGATAGGACAAGCCGAGGTCAAGGATCAGAGAAGACAGGGTAAGCGGGAGACAAAGCCAAGATTCGGTTACCAATCAGACAGATGACTAAAAAAAAAATAAAAAAAATCACAACCCAAAACTGGTCTACTTATTCGGCTTGGGTGTGAAAAAATTTAAAACAGTGGCCAATGCATAGGCCGGGCTGAGAGGGGCAATAATAGCTGGTCTCAACTCTTACGCCCCTCTTGTAACACACCCTGCACCTTTTCTGGGGGTTTTGTTTTTTAGGGGTTGGTGGAATCTTAAAGCAGAAGTGACCTGCCTCCATTCTTCTGCTAGGCTCCACTGATGGTCTCCTTGTGTGGCACTCAAGTAGCCCAGTAATGAGGTTAAACTGGAACGAAAGAAAGGATATATTCAGCCCATATGCAGATTATATTGCCGTATGCAGACTGGCACTCATTTGCATTCCTCTCTGCCACGAACTGCGACCCTCTGAGTGTTTTCACCATGAATGGTGGTTAAGATGAAAACATCCTTTTTGTCCCTGTATTTGAGTGCCAGCAGTTCATAATGGCAGAGAGCTGCTGTATCCTCCCCTTTCATTTTTTTGTTTGCCAGAGCCTTTGAGAAACCTGTGCGAGTCTTTCGAATAGTGCCACAGGCCACGGTCTCGAAGCAGTATAACATTTTTAACAGTGGGATACTATTGTAAAAGTTATCAATGTATAAGTGATAACCGTAGTTAAGTAAGGGCATTATTAAGTCCCAGACAACTTTCCCACTTGTCCCTACTATATCTGGGCAACCTGGGGGATCAAGGTGGCTATCCCTTCATTCGTATACACCGAAGGTGTATACGTAGCCACTGCCACTTTCACACAGTTTATACAATTTGATCCCATATCGGGATCTTTTGGATGGGATATATTGTTTAAATCCCAGTCTTCCCTTGAACTTCATGAGGGACTCAATGGAAATGTTTTTATTGGGGGTATATATAGTGGCAAATTTATGGTTAAAGTGGGCAATTAAAGGGCGGATTTTATATAGAAGATCATACTGCGGATCAACTTTTGGGGGGCACTTGCTATTATCACTAAAGTGCATAAACCGCAGTATGTCTTCATATCTTTCCCTCTGCATTGTCTTAGCAAAAATGGGGGTATTGCAAATAGGATGTTTGGACCAATACATCCTAATTGCGGGCTTTTTAATTAGCCCCATTAACATGGTCAGTGCACAGAATTGTTTAAATTCTGGCACACTGGTTGGGTTTCATCTCTCTTTCCTGGAGATAAGAGAGTCTGGATTGCGTCTGTCGCCTCTGAGTCGGCCGCTAACAGGGCATAAGCCTCCTCTGCACTATACTTCCTGAACATTGTTAAATACAGTTAACAAAGCTAACAAAACTTTAACTAAATAACAATTTTTATTCCCTAATTCCCACTAAATTCCACCCACCCAACTAACTAAATCATACACTAATAAAATCAAATAATAAAATTTAACCCCTTAGGGTTAAAAAAAAAAAAAAAACCAAAAACTTAACCTTGAAAGTAAAAAAAATAAAATTAAAAAAAAAAAAAAAAATCACAGTAAAGTACTGTGACCTGTATATTGATCACTGCTAGCAGGGAAAGGGTTATTTATTTTTTATTTTTTTAATAAAGGGGAAAGGGATTGGGAACTTCTTAAACCTTTTAACTTTTCTTCTGGGACACAATGTAGCACCGATCCGTCTCTCTCCACTTCACAAACCCACAAGAGGTGGAGGGAGGCGGATCAGATATCCCAGCAGCATTGTGACCCCTGTGACTGGCTGTCACAGCAATCACATGAGCTGGGATATCCGGATTTGCTGCTGCTGGTCTGCCCCTGACTCGGAGGGACCCAGCAACAGCATTAACCCCGCGATCGCCGGTACTGCGCGATCGCGGCGTTAATTTTAACGCATTTCCCTGAGTGACTGACCTCGTCCGTCACTCGTCCTTAAGAGGTTAAATCAAACAAATCTTACTTTTTGTTTCTCTTTTTCCACCTTCTGTGTACCTCAGACGACTTCCAGTTTATCTCCAATCACACACGTTGTAGCAACACTTAGAAGCAGCTGCCAAGCTAATGACAACAACCCTTATATAACTCATAAAATCACCACCCACTAGGAATGTTTAACCCCTTCAGGACCGGCCTGTTTTTGCGATGTTTGTACGTTAAGGACCAGAGCAGTTTTAACACTTTTGTGGTGTTTGTGTTTAGCTGTAATTTTCCGCTCTCTCATTTACGGTTCCCATACAAGTTATATATTGTTTTTTTCACGACAAGAAGGGCTTTCTTTACATACCAGTATATATATTATGTCATATATTGAATGAATCTTGAATGAATCTTCAGATGAATCTTACCTTGTGCAATCAGTAACCTTTTCCTACAGATGAATCTTACCTGCAACAGTAAAAAAGAAAACTCTTACCACAAATCTTAGACAGTTGAAGCTTCTGTAAAACTCTCCAGAATATCTCCAACCACAGACACTTAGAAGCAACACTTAAATGAAGCAACCAAGCTCTATTAGCCAAGCTAATGACAACAACCTTTATATACTCCTAAAATCACCACCCACTAGGAATTTTTAACACCTGGGTAGGCCTCTGCTTATTTGCAAACACCTAACTAATTCAAATGCCTCATCAATTTTCAACAGGAAATCCAACACCTTTTCCTAGATTTCCTGTAAAAGTAAATATCTCCAAATACACTTTGTAGCAGCACTTAGAAGCAGCTGCCAAGCTATATTAAATGTATGAATGCAAATTAGAATATTACACTAGTTTTCATGCATATACTAATAGACATAGACATTAAGCAGGAATTGGTAGATGATCAAACTAGGAGGTTTATTCACTAAAGTCCGATTTGTGCAAAATAATTTGCTGCTGTACAGGGCCATTTGGATCACAAACTGCAAAATCCGAATATTGTTGATGGATTGCAACGATGTCCAGATTTTGAAGTCAAGCACCGAATGGAGCTGAATTTGGTTAAGATTTCAGCTAGAGGGCTGAAATCCAAACTAAATGAAGTAAATCCTGGCCCAGTTTGGAGAAAAAAAAAACTGAGCAATTTTCCAGCTGGCTGCTAGTGGTGGCAGCCAACATATAGCTTAGACTTTTCTTAAAATCGAGCACACATTAAAATCATTCAAGAGTTAATTATGTGGCAACATGAAAAAAAAAAATAATAATAATAATTTACGGGGGTCAATACTATCCCCATATTACTATAATGGAGGTTTATCACCTCCACATGTCCCTACCTGTCATGCTGCAAGAGGGAGCAGGTCTCCTAAAAACTTAAAATTAGTAACTTGCCCAATCACTAAAAAAATGCTACAATCCATCCATGGACACGGAGTGGGGGCAACTCTAATATTTATGGGGGAAGACCTGGTGACTCCCCTACTCATAGGAAGATGCATTAATTCTAAGATAGGAAGGGTGGGTAGGACATTGTCCACCCCCAATAAAACCATGCCTATTGGGTGGCTGCCCAATCACAAATTTAAGATATTTGGGAGACATGCCCCTACCTGCCACATCGTGAAACATAGTTAACCTTTTTTTTTTCTTTTATTAACCATTTGCCTGCTGTATTCTAGATAGTTTAAAAAAAAAAAAAAAAGTGAATGTGAGTTTGTGAATGTCCATCCTGCTGGATGCATTCAGGTTCTCTTTGGTCACAATGCAGTCATTGATAAATGTCCAATTCCCATACTTTATATAGATATCACATGTGGATATTACAGATTATTATTTCCTCAATGCTTTTGAATTTGGTGGCTTTTACTGAATTGTGTCCATTCAGACAGGTGACTGGTGAATAACCCTGCAGATGTGTACCTTTATTGTGTTATTCCTACACACATGCAAAAGAGAATAATTTGGGTCAAATATGGTAATTAATACAAATTTTACCAATTCATTGTATTGTTAAGCTGCATTAAAAAAAAAAAAAAAAAACACCTCTAAAAACAGTCTATAAGAAAATCCATATATGTGTCTTTAAAGGAGCACTATAGGCACCCAGACCACTGCAGCTCAATGAAGTGGTCTGGGTGCCAGGTCCCTCTAGTTTTAACCCTGCAGCTGAAAACATAGCAGTTTCAGAGAAACTGCTATGTTTCACTGAGGGTTAATCCAGCCTCTAGTGGCTCACTGACAGCCGCTAGAGGTGCTTCTGCAAATCTCACTGTGAAAATCACAGTAAGAAAATGCTTACGTCCATAGGAAAGCATTGGAAAATGCTTTCCTATGGACTAATTGAATGCGCGCGGCTCTTGCCGCGCATGTGGCAGATGACGTCTGCAGAGGGAGGAGAGTCCAGCCCGGCGCTGGAGAAAGGTAAGAAAATAACCCCTTCCTTCCCTTTCAGCCTGGCGGGAGTGGGACCCTGAGGGTGGGGGGGGACCTAAAGACCCTACAGAGCCAGGAAAACCAGTTTGGTTTCCCGGCACTATAGTGGTCCTTTAACTATGCACATTTCTCATGTTTCCTACCGTGCAAAAGGAGATTAGAGCAGGGTAGATATAACTGGAAGATGGTTCTTATAGATTTATAAATCTCTTTGAGAAATAAAATTTCAGTGTGACATCTAGCTCTGCTCCAGCATTTCAAGAGGTCCTGCTGGATATTCCAGACTGAGGACAGGACTTTCCACCCAGACTTTTTTGTAAATTAATTAAATTAAAACCAGCATAATTACCAGTTACGTTGTAGATCTTCTATCAGACTTTTAGATATGTCCCAGGAATTTTGAATGCAAGTATGATGAGAATTGTGGGAAATTGGAAAGTTTTAAGAGTTCTGAATTTTAAAGAATTTCAAAGTTAAGTGTTAGTTGGAAAATATACAAAGAATTAGGTGTGTCCAGCTTTGGCTCCAGATGACAGATTTTAGATGTTAGGTGTGAGTCCATCCTCAGTTTATGAGTCTGACTCTGAATTTGAGTGTGAGAGTCTGATAATCCTTTCTTTGTCCTTAATCTCTTTCTTTGTCCTTAATTTTTAAAGAAGTTCTCTATACATCAGTAGTTGATAGTAACCAATAAAGAACTGTGGGCGTGCTTTCCCTACAGACTATCATCTAGATTTTGGACAGTAGTTGGCGCAATTACATCACAGAAAATTCTTGTCAGGGGGTCCATTTACCTTTTTGTATAATGGGTTAACTGAATTCGTGATGTGTTTGATGAACAGGTAACCATAAAGATAATCAAGATGACGTCAAAGACATGTCACTCTTCAAAGCATTTTCTTTGGTTTCAGCCAGACAGAACGTTTGGAGTTTTCGCCATACGTTAGATTTCTGACACGTCCTAAACTCTCTTCACCTCTCTCTATACAATGGAGTTTGTAGGATTCCGTTACTTTGTATTTTTTAAAGTAAAATTAATTACTTAGTGTTATCTGTCTTCTGTGTCTAGCACATAGTAATATTCCACTAACGTTAGTAAATTACACTTCTTCATTGATATTATATCCATGAACATTCTATATTAACATAGTACTATTTATATATGATTAATATAATAGTTTTGTGTGTGTATATATGTGTATCTCTCTCCCCTGAGTGTTCATTCTCTCCCCTCTCCCCCCCACCTAGTGTCTATTCTCCCCTCTCTCCCCCCACCGAGTGTCCATTCTCCCCTCTCTCCCCCCTCCCCCCCTCACCGAGTGTCCATTCTCCCCTCTCTCCCCCCACCGAGTGTCCATTCTCCCCTCTCTCCCCCCTCTCCCCCCCACCGAGTGTCCATTCTCTCCCCCCACCCCCAGAGTGTCCATTCTCTCCCCCCACCCCCAGAGTGTCCATTCTCTCCCTTCCTCCCCCGAATGTTCTTTCTCTATTCCCCTCTTGGTCCCCGGTGTGTCTCCTGCCTCTTTGTAGCATGGCCGAGCGGAGTGCGGTACAGGAGCTTCAGTTTCCTCTACCTGGCCGGACTGACAAGAAATGCTCACTCAGTGAGCAATTCTTTTAAGTTTGGCCGGGTACAGAAAACAGAAGTTCCTGTACCGCAGTACGCACTGCTCTGCTCAGCCACGCTACACTGAGTGACTGGCAGGAGGGAGTGCTGTGCGCCCACCTCCTGCCGGTCATTCTAATCTAGCGCCCCCCAAATAATGATCCCCAGGGCCGGTGCGTTCATAAGGGGGCACACCGCACCTGGGGATTATCATTTGGTCCTATCTTTATCGGGAAGACTAAGTAGTTGGTTTGGCGCCGCCTGTTATAACACAGAAGAGTTGTTGATTGGCTGATCTTGTTACTTGGACATGTGATGTCTTTTTACACTGTTAAGGATTTTTTTTTTTCTTTGCTGCTGTGGAAAAATAAAGTGCGGCATAATACTCGTCTGTGTCAGTAATAAAAGCATGACTTGACGTCGTCAGGTTAATGGTAAAATCTGGGAACTGTGGCTTACAGTACATAGAGAGGACCACTAAGGCACTCAAGGTGAGAATTGGAGAACATGTAAGAAAAATTAGGAATAAAATGTTAAACCATTCAGTGTCAGCTAATTTTACCCAATAGTGATCCCAAATCCATCAATTTTATATGAATTAAAAAAGTGAAAAAATTCTGGGGAGAGAGAGAGAGAGAGAGAGAGACCACCTCAAAAGGAGAAGAGGTGGATTTTGAACTTGAAACTCTATCCCCCAGAAGGCTTAGAAACCTGTATTTCAAAACTTTTAAATATCGTTGTTTTTTTTAATATTTGATATTGGTTGTATTCACATACTCATTTGAATTATTATTTAATTGGTATTTTCAATCTATTTCTCTTGTTTGGTTTTATCATTAATCTATCCCATCAATTCTTATATGTATTGTTGGATGCCAATATTACAAATGGCCACTGGAGTACTTCTGGTTTATAGTCCAGTTGGTAAGCAATACGATCGCCGATCTTCATGGATAATGAGTCTTAAGCTAAAGGGGCTACTTATTAGTCTGCAGATAGCCGGACATGACGTAGCAGGAGGAAGGTGGTGTTATGGATGCGCTTATTTATTTATTTTTTTAATATAATTCTTTTAGTTGTGCATAGTAATACATAAAAAAAACTTACCCAGCCACAACAGCTGTAGAAAGTAAAAAATAAAACATTAGAGCATTTGCATGGCTTCAATAAAACTGCACAATTTATTATTTTTTTTAAATAAAAACTTCAGGCTAAGCGGATATGTCTAGAGAGAATGTTATACACTATATTCAGTAAGCTAAAAAGAATATATATACTATATATATATATATATATATATATATATATACTGTGTGCAAATTGCTCCCTCAGTTGCCGGCCACCATCCAGCGCTGCAGCAGCCCCGAGGGACGCCAGGATTGCCTCAACATCCATCCCTCAAGCTGTGAAGACTACAGGCCCAGGCAAACAGGAGCAGGAGGACAGGTAACTGTTTGCTGGCCCGAATCCAAAATGGCACTGAGGTAAGACCACCCCCCACTAACTGGTATAGAACATAATCCCACCCACACGTTCTTCCTAAACCACTCCCTCGCATCTATCCCCACACTCCTACATGTGCCCTTGTCCGCTTAGCTGCGCTATCTCCCCAGGGCCTCATACGGCACCTTGCCTATTTATTTGTTGATTTGTTTTAATAAATGGAGTGTTTTATTCTGATGAAAATGTGAGTGGGAGAAATAAAGATTTCCTTTAGTTTATTATTCATTTTTTATTCAGACTGTATTGCCCTAAGCAGGGCCGGACTGGGAACAAAATTAGGCCCGGGCATTTTTCAATCAGAGCGGCCCCCTAAGAAGGGGGCGGGGCCAGAGAGGGTGTGTTTTGTCATCACTAATGACAAGCACGCCCCCTCTCAAAGTGAGCATGTTGGTTCAATGCGCATAGCCCCACTGAAGAGCTCTAGCATTAGAAAAAGGCCCTGTATTTGTTCTGCGCAGCGCAAGCAAATTTAATAACATGCTTGCGCTGTGTTTGCTTTTAAATTGTCTCTGGTGACTCCACAAGTGGGATACCAGAGGACAAAAGGGCCAGGAAAGTGTATGGTGCATATGTTTGGAGCCTGCTTGTGGGATTGCGTGTGTGTAGAGTGTGGTGTGGTATTGTGTAAAAAGGTCAATTTCATTTGTGTTTGTGGTGTAATATGTGTGGCTAGGGGCTGTAGAGAGTGTGTGTATAGGGGGCATAGTGTTATAGGGGATGTAGCAAGTGTGTGCATACGGGCTGTAGTGTGTGTGTATAGGTGACGTAGTGTGTGCAGGGGTTGTAGAGAGGGTGTGTTTAGAGAATGTTGTATGTGTTTGCTGACAAGGAATGTAGTGTGTGTGTAGGTGGTGCAGTGTGTGTGTGTAGGAGATCGAGTGTGTAAAGGACCCAGAGTGTGTATAGGAGAGTGTGTGTGTGTGTGTGTATAGAGGATTAAGAGTGCATATAGGGTAAGGGATCTAGCGTGTATCTGGAGCGTAATGTGTGTAGTGGTGCAGTGTGAGGGGTGCTGTAGTGTGTGTGTGTGTGTGTGTATATATATATATATATATATTTGGACGTATTGTATGTGTGAGGGTCGCAGTGTGTGTGTATGTAAGAGGGGTGCTGTGTGTGAGGGTGTTTTTATCTGCCGTCACATTCTAGGTTTCTAATTTTCTTTGTCTGTTAACTCACTGAGGGTTATTATATAGATATATATGTGTGTGTATATATATATATATATATATATATATATATATATATATATATATATGTGTGGGTGTGTCTGGGTGCTGTGTGTCTCTGAGGGTGCTGTGTGTGCCTGGGTGCTGTGTGCCTGGGTGCTGTGTGCCTGGGTGCTGTGTGTGTCTGGGTGCTGTGTGTGTCTGGGTGCTGTGTGTGTCTGGGTGCTGTGTGTCTGGGTGCTGTGTGTGTCTGGGTGCTGTGTGTCTCTGAGGGTGCTGTGTGTCTCTGAGGGTGCTGTGTGTCTCTGAGGGTGCTGTGTGTCTCTGAGGGTGCTGTGTGTCTCTGGGGGTGCTGTGTGTCTCTGGGGGATGCTGTGTGTGTCTGGGTGCTGTGTGTGTCTGGGTGCTGTGTGTGTCTGGGTGCTGTGTGTCTGGGTGCTGTGTGTCTGGGTGCTGTGTGTCTGGGTGCTGTGTGTCTGGGTGCTGTGTGTCTCTGAGGGTGCTGTGTGTCTCTGAGGGTGCTGTGTGTCTCTGAGGGTGCTGTGTGTCTCTGAGGGTGCTGTGTGTCTCTGGGGGTGCTGTGTGTCTCTGGGGGTGCTGTGTGTCTCTGGGGGTGCTGTGTGTGTCTGGGTGCTGTGTGTGTCTGGGTGCTGTGTGTGTCTGGGTGCTGTGTGTCTGGGTGCTGTGTGTCTGGGTGCTGTGTGTCTGGGTGCTGTGTGTCTGGGTGCTGTGTGTCTCTGAGGGTGCTGTGTGTCTCTGGGGGTGCTGTGTGTCTCTGAGGGTGCTGTGTGTCTCTGGGGGTGCTGTGTGTCTCTGGGGGTGCTGTGTGTGCCTGGGGGTGCTGTGTGTGCCTGGGGGTGCTGTGTGTGTCTGGGTGCTGTGTGTCTGGGTGCTGTGTGTCTGGGTGCTGTGTGTCTGGGTGCTGTGTGTCTGGGTGCTGTGTGTCTCTGAGGGTGCTGTGTGTGCCTGGGGGTGCTGTGTGTGTGCGCCTGGGGGTGCTGTGTGTGTGCGTCTGGGGGTGCTGTGTGTGTGCGTCTGGGGGTGCTGTGTGTGTGCGTCTGGGGGTGCTGTGTGTGTGCGTCTGGGGGTGATGTGTGTGTGTGTCTGGGGGTGATGTGTGTGTGTGTGTGTGTTTGGGGGTGATGTGTGTGTGTGTGTGTGTGTGTTTGGGGGTGATGTGTGTGTGTGTGTGTGAGGGGGCTGTTAGTGTGATTTTTTTTATTTACATTTAAATATTTTTTTTGTTAATAATTAAAAAAAAAAAAAATTATATCCCCCCCCCCCCCCCCTCCCTACCTTTAGCCTGGGAGGGGGGGGGAGGGGGGCGTTGAAGCAGCCATGCTGGAGGTGGGGCAGTTGCTTAATATCCCCCCTCCCTTCTTACATCAGGCCTGGGAGGGGGGATTCTTTCCGCAGCTTCCTTCCCTGGTGGTCCAGTGGTGAGAGTGAACTCTAACCTGCAGGCTAGAGTTCACTCTCGCGAGATCTGAGCGTTGCCGCGGTTACCGCGGCAACGCTCAGACCTCGCGAGAGGACCCGGCGGAGCTGCTGGATAGAGCTCCGCCGGTCCTCTCTCCTGCTTCCCTCACTCCTCAGCCCCGGGCGGCCGCCTTTAACAGTGTCTCTGGGCCGGTGAGGGAGATCTTTGATCTCCCCACCGGCCCATGGAGACACACAGCGGGGCCGGCGCTCGGATAGCGCTGGCCCTGCAGCGTCCGGCCGAGGAGATCCTGTGATCTCCCCTGCCGGCCTCGGCCCCACGGCCATCGCGGCCCACCGGGCATTTGCCCGGTGTGCCCGATGGCCAGTCCGGGCCTGGCCCTAAGTGAGTGTTAAAGGGACACTCCAGGCACCCAGACCACTTCTGCCCATTGGAGTGGTCTGGGTGCCAACTCCCACTACTCCTAACCCTGCAAGTGTAATTATTGCAGTTTTCTATAAACTGCAATAATTACCTTGCAGGGTTAACTCCACCTCTAGTGGCTGTCTACTAGACAGCCACTAGAGGGCACTTCCTGCTTCATAGCAAAGATTTTCCTTGCTAGAGCGTTGCTGGACGTCCTCACGCTGTGTGAGGACCTCCAGCGTCGCTCATTTCCCCATAGGAGAGCATTGAAAATCTTTTTCAATACTTTCCTATGGGGAGACGTAATGCGCATGCGCGGCATTGCCGCACATGCGCATTAGGTCTCCTCGACCGGTGGGCGGGATCAGTCTTGCCCACCGGCCGACGGAATGACTGGGAGGAGCGGCGCGGAGGAGGAGACAGGGACGAGGGACATCGCCGCTGCCTCAGGTAAGTGACTGAAGGGGTTTTCACCCCTTCAGTAACTGGGGATTGGGGCGTGGGAGGGAGGGAGAGGGACACTCCAATGCCAGGAAAACGTATTGTTTTCCTGGCACTGGAGTTTCCCTTTAAGTCTTTCACAGCTCCATTTGAAAGAATCCTTATAGTGATAGGTAGGTGGTGGTAAAACACAGATATACCATACATCACTCAGACAATAGTCAGTTTAATTCACGTTATCACCACATAAGTGCGCTGTACACTTTCTTTGATGTGTTTTTATGTTTATTACTTGTCTAACTTCTTTAAAAAATTTCCATCGAATATCCCTATTAATATTAACATTTGTAGATTATTTAACAAAAACTAATTTGACCCCTTAAGGACACATGACATGTGTGACGTGTCATGATTCCCTTTTATTCCAGAAGTTTGGTCCTTAAGGGGTTAAACAAGCCATTTTTTTTTGTGCTCAACTCACGCCCTCTGACCTTATATTTATTGTCAACTGCGTGTTCTTTTAAATCTTTATTTTTTTTCTTCAAAGAATAATAATGGTTAGAATCCAGAGTAAAGGTTATGCTAATAACTGACTTTTTGATCACTGTAGGTCAAAGGCACAGGCTAGCTTTTTTTTTTTTTTTTTCCTTACAGTTGTGATAATTTTTGCCTTTAAAGGGTTACTCCAAACAGAAACATTGTTTTCATAAAACTTTTTTATTTAGAGTAATAAAATTAAATTTAAACTAAAACGTCCCTCCATTTCAGAGCCGAGGCACTGTCAAGTTCTCCCTGCAGCCCAATCCTTCTCTTTTGCTGGACGGGCACGGATGTCGGGGAGAGTGGGCTGAGGGGAGGGCATGGGTGGCATGGAGGGAGGGTCTGTGCCACTATGGCGCCTGTCACCAGCGTGATGTTGGAGACAGAGATCACGTTAAACACACAGAACTCTTGTTCCATGCTTGCTAATGGCACTTCTGGAAGCCGAGAGGGTAAACTCTATATGTTGGAACTCTGCACACACAGAATCTTGGCATCATGTGAACTGCAGAGATTTGTAAAAGTCACAAGTGTTAGAAATCCTCCTCGAGCTGTTTAGTCAGCCTAGAACTTGTGATTGAATGTCCTCGCTCATTCGCAAGAACAGACAAGTTAAAAAGACAGTATAAAATAGGGACATCCAAAACAAATGCAAGTCGGGTCTCACCATCCCGGGTTGGATTCCTGCTATCTCCATCATTAGAATTGCTTGCACTGTGCTGGATAGTGTCCGTGTACTAAAACCATGCACAGAGAATTTCAGCAGAGTTTTCTGCATAGTCTGCTCTGAGTGAGGCCAACCGGTCAGGTTGACACCGTGAGAGCTATCACTGAGTGCACACTGACACAATGAGAGCTACCACTCACTGAGTGCACACTGACACAATGAGAGCTACCACTCACTGAGTGCACACTGACCCAGTGAGAGCTATGACCCACTGAGTGCACACTGACCCAGTGAGAGCTATGACCCACTGAGTGCACACTGACCCAGTGAGAGCTATGACCCACTGAGTGCACACTGACACAATGAGAGCTACCACTCACTGAGTGCACTCTGACCCAGTGAGAGCTACCACTCACTGAGTGCACACTGACCCAGTGAGAGCTACCACTCACTGAGTGCACACTGACACAGTGAGAGCTACCACTCACTGAGTGAACACTGACACAGTGAGAGCTACCACTCACTGAGTGCACACTGACACAGTGAGAGCTACCACTGAGTGGTAGCTCTCACTGTGTCAGTGTGCACTCAGTGAGTGGTAGCTGTCAGTGTGCACTCAGTGAGTGGTAGCTGTCACTGTGCACTCAGTGAGTGGTAGCTGTCAGTGTGCACTCAGTGAGTGGTAGCTGTCACTGTGTCAGTGTGCACTCAGTGAGTGGTAGCTGTCAATGTGTCAGTGTGCACTCAGTGAGTGGTAGCTGTCACTGTGTCAGTGTGCACTCAGTGAGTGGTAGCTGTCAGTGTGCACTCAGTGAGTGGTAGCTGTCAGTGTGCACTCAGTGAGTGGTAGCTGTCACTGTGTCAGTGTGCACTCAGTGAGTGGTAGCTGTCAGTGTGCACTCAGTGAGTGGTAGCTGTCACTGTGTCAGTGTGCACTCAGTGAGTGGTAGCTGTCAATGTGTCAGTGTGCACTCAGTGAGTGGTAGCTGTCACTGTGTCAGTGTGCACTCAGTGAGTGGTAGCTGTCAGTGTGCACTCAGTGAGTGGTAGCTGTCAGTGTGCACTCAGTGAGTGGTAGCTGTCACTGTGTCAGTGTGCACTCAGTGAGTGGTAGCTGTCAGTGTGCACTCAGTGAGTGGTAGCTGTCACTGTGTCAGTGTGCACTCAGTGAGTGGTAGCTGTCAGTGTGCACTCAGTGAGTGGTAGCTGTCACTGTGTCAGTGTGCACTCAGTGAGTGGTAGCTGTCACTGTGTCAGTGTGCACTCAGTGAGTGGTAGCTGTCAGTGTGCACTCAGTGAGGGGCAGTGATTCAGTATGTCAGTGTGCACTCAGTGAGGGGCAGTGATTCAGTATGTCAGTGTGCACTCAGTGAGGGGCAGTGATTCAGTATGTCAGTGTGCACTCAGTGAGGGGCAGTGATTCAGTATGTCAGTGTGCACTCAGTGAGGGGCAGTGATTCAGTATGTCAGTGTGCACTCAGTGAGGGGCAGTGATTCAGTATGTCAGTGTGCACTCAGTGAGGGGCAGTGATTCAGTATGTCAGTGTGCACTCAGTGAGGGGCAGTGATTCAGTATGTCAGTGTGCACTCAGTGAGGGGCAGTGATTCGGTATGTCAGTGTGCACTCAGTGAGGGGCAGTGATTCAGTGTGTCAGTGTGCACTCAGTGAGGGGCAGTGATTCAGTGAGTGTTACTGTATTCCCTGTCAGTATAGTGACAGCAGCCCCGCCCCCTCCCGCACAGCACCAATCAGGAAGCAGCCCACAGTGTGAGGATCGGGTGCCCCGGGTTCAGGGAGGGCAGTCAGTCAGTCAGTAATAGCCCGGGGTGGGTGCAGTCAGTCAGAGATAGCCCGGGGTGTGAGGACAGAATGTCCGGGAAGCGAGTCGTGCTGTTTGACCTGGGAGGGGTGCTGCTCACCCCCGGTCTGCAGGTCGTCTTCCAGCGGCTGGAGGAATCCCTGCACCTCCCCAGGTAAGCGCTAACAAGCCAACCCGCCGCTAAACTACAACTCCCAGCGGCCCCGTGCCTGTCTGCGGATAGCAGGGCATGCCGGGAAATGTAGGCCACTCCGGGTCCCCGTCCAGTGACTGCTAGAGAGCGAGCAAAGAGCCCTCTGACGTCACCAGTGCCCCGCGCGCGGCATCATGGGATCTCCATTTAAACAGCAGGAGAGCTGCAGGCTGGAGCTGTACTATGCTGGTATCTACCATAGAGATGTACTATCCTGGTATCTGCCATAGAGATGTACTATGCTGGTATCTGCCATAGAGATGTACTATGCTGGTATCTGCCATAGAGATGTACTATGCTGGTATCTGCCATAGAGATGTACTATCCTGGTATCTGCCATAGAGATGTACTGCCCTGGTATCTGCCATAGAGATGTACTGCCCTGGTATGTGCCATAGAGATGTACTATGCTGGTATCTGCCATAGAGATGTACTATGCTGGTATCTGCCATAGAGATGTACTATGCTGGTATCTGCCATAGAGATGTACTATGCTGGTATCTGCCATAGAGATGTACTATGCTGGTATCTGCCATAGAGATGTACTATGCTGGTATCTGCCATAGAGATGTACTATCCTGGTATCTGCCATAGAGATGTACTGCCCTGGTATCTGCCATAGAGATGTACTGCCCTGGTATGTGCCATAGAGATGTACTATGCTGGTATCTACCATAGAGATGTACTATCCTGGTATCTGCCATAGAGATGTACTATGCTGGTATCTACCATAGAGATGTACTGCCCTGGTATGTGCCATAGAGATGTACTGCCCTGGTATGTGCCATAGAGATGTACTGCCCTGGTATCTGCCATAGAGATGTACTATCCTGGTATCTGCCATAGAGACGCACTGTCCTGGTATCTGCCATAGAGATGTACTGCCCTGGTATGTGCCATAGAGATGTACTGCCCTGGTATCTGCCATAGAGATGTACTGCCCTGGTATGTGCCATAGAGATGTACTGCCCTGGTATGTGCCATAACCATAGAGACGTACTATCCTGGTATTTGCCATAGAGTTTGTGGCGAAACCAACCTCGCCACTGGACCCTGGAGAAGCCTGTTTGCTAGCCTCCTACCTGCTGACTATGGCCCCTGGGTTATTTGGGGCATATTGTACTTAGAGATGTACTGCCCTGGTATCTGCCATAGAGACGCACTGTCCTGGTATCTGCCATAGAGATGTACTGCCCTGGTATCTGCCATAGAGATGTACTGCCCTGGTATCTGCCATAGAGATGTACTGCCCTGGTATCTGCCATAGAGATGTACTGCCCTGGTATCTGCCATAGAGATGTACTGCCCTGGTATCTGCCATAGAGATGTACTGCCCTGGTATCTGCCATAGAGATGTACTATATTGGTATCTGCCATGGAGATGCATGGTCCGGGTATCTGCCATGGAGACGCACGGTCCTGGTATCTGCCATGGAGACGCACGGTCCTGGTATCTGCCATGGAGACGCACGGTCCTGGTATCTGCCATGGAGACGCACGGTCCTGGTATCTGCCATGGAGACGCACGGTCCTGGTATCTGCCATGGAGACGCACGGTCCTGGTATCTGCCATGGAGACGCACGGTCCTGGTATCTGCCATGGAGACGCACGGTCCTGGTATCTGCCATGGAGATTCTACTATAGAGAGGTCCTGTCCTACTATCTACCATAACCACAGAGATGTACTGTCCTGGTATCTGCCACAGAGATGTACTGTCCTGGTATCTGCCAAAGACGTACTGTCCTGGTATCTACCATAACCATAGAGATGTACTGTCCTGGTATCTACCATAGAGATTATACTATAGAGAGGTCCTGTCTTGGTATCTACCATAACCATAGAGATGTACTGTCCTGGTATCTACCATAGAGATGTCCTGTCCTGGTATGTGCCATAACCATAGAGACGTACTATCCTGGTATTTGCCATAGAGTTTGTGGCGAAACCAACCTCGCCACTGGACCCTGGAGAAGCCTGTTTGCTAGCCTCCTACCTGCTGACTATGGCCCCTGGGTTATTTGGGGCATATTGTACTTTACATTGCTGCTACTGGCCCTTTAAAATCAGCGATGGACATATTGGGACTTTTGGGACTACTGTCCCTTTAAGACTGTGGAGCATATTCCAGTATACTGCCTTTAATGTTACATATGTATTTATGTGTTGAGTTTAACCTGGGATATGTATGCAGCATTCAACTGATTGTTCGGTAGAATCACTCCATTCATTATATTGAGTGAAACTACCGAACAACCCGACCACCCAGGAATAAGTGTGCCTCCAATTACAGTTTGCAACAATGTTGCAAACGGGTAATTGGCAATCAGTGTAATGTGTTCTTTGTCCTCTGGGTGGCCGCCATTCGGGAAACAAACACGTGGCGGCGGCCATCTTAAACTACCGAACAGCGGTGTTTTGCCGTCGAGTGTCTGGAACTAAAATCGGACACTTGACTAGGCAAACACCGCTGAGACCTCCATACTTCCAGAAATTCGTATAGAAACTACCGAATGACCCGCCGTTCGGTAGAAAGAACCCCACAAACAAGGGAATTCATTCAAACCCTCTCCAGGCTCTATAACACAGGCAATTCGTCTGTTTTCATTCCCTTGTTTGACCGCAGGGCCAAAATGCATGGAACTGTTTTCGGATACTTTACCCATGCGGTCGGTCAAATCTTTGGAACCCCATATCTCACGAACCGTTCATCCGAATGACTTGAATTTTGAATATGTTGTCCCCCTGAATAAGGGCTATCCAGCGATGCTGGATTTAAAGGTGTACCCCCGGGTTTTGGGGTACATCCAGAACTTGGCTGAAAAGGTGTACCGGATAATTGGGTTTAATGTTATCTGAGGGGAGGGGATGTGTGGGCTGAACCATGTATGTGATTGGATATTTTATGCCTCCCCCTGGGTGTGGACTGTATGTGTATTATTGTAATAAAAGCCGGGCTGGATGAGCCAGTCCAGAGTTCCTGTTTTACCCTCAAAGTGATGTGTCGTCTCATTATTGGGGGGGAGGATTTATTGCATGCTGTTCCAGTTGACTGCTAGGAGTGCAAGCCTATTCGTATGGTTCCTATTCAACGGTCTACAGCATTCATATGCTTGGGAGAATTTAAAAGGTTTCTCGGATTCGGTGATTGTGGTGTCTGCCAGAGTGCTTGGAGTCCTCAGGAAGCACTAGGAGCATCCATTAACGGAGGTACCCGGTCGGGGTGCCAGGCGATCCGTTACAGAGTTGTACTATCCTGGTATTTGCCATAGAGTTGTACCGTCCTGGTATCTGCCATAGAGACGCACCGTCCTGGTATCTGCCATAGAGACGCACCGTCCTGGTATCTGCCATAGAGACGTACCGTCCTGGTATCTGCCATAGAGACGTACCGTCCTGGTATCTGCCATAGAGACGTACCGTCCTGGTATCTGCCATAGAGACGTACCGTCCTGGTATCTGCCATAGAGACGTACCGTCCTGGTATCTGCCATAGAGACGTACCGTCCTGGTATCTGCCATAGAGACGTACCGTCCTGGTATCTGCCATAGAGACGTACCGTCCTGGTATCTGCCATAGAGACGTACCGTCCTGGTATCTGCCATAGAGACGTACCGTCCTGGTATCTGCCATAGAGACGTACCGTCCTGGTATCTGCCATAGAGACGTACCGTCCTGGTATCTACCATAGAGACGTACCGTCCTGGTATCTACCATAGAGACGTACCGTCCTGGTATCTGCCACAGAGATGGGTTATCTAGAAGGTGTAACAGTGCCCTGATTGTTATTTTAATGCCCTGAGTCCTGCAGGATAGTTACCCCCTAGTTTAGTGATTGCCAAGATACCCCATGGGATGTGCATAGGGTGTATTGCTACCTTGACTGTTATTGTATTACACTGAGTCCTGTGTGATTCATAGGCGCAGAAAAGCCTCATACTGATGAGTACATTTATTGAGATGTCTGTGGGTAAATCATATCTAATTGTATTCATAATACATCAAAATAATTTTGTTTCACCTAATTGAAAGAGCTCAGGTAGCTTTTTTGTGTCTATTTTATTAAATTTAACTGTTTTTTACCTTCACTAAATTTTCTGAACGCTGCCACCCATTTAGAGTAAAAATTTTAAAAAATAAAACAATAAAATAACTTTATCATAGCAAAGGTGTGAATTCAAATACCAAAACAATATAAACACCAAATATAGACATTGTATACTGTAACTATTAGTATATTCCTTTTTAAAGCACCTCTGTCATCTTCAAGGGGTTTTACATATTTTGCATAGGTCTCTGAGGCAGGGCCGGACTGGGACATAAATTCAGCCCGGACATTTAACCCCTTAAGGACACATGACATGTCTGACATGTCATGATTCCCTTTTATTCCAGAAGTTTGGTCCTTAAGGGGTTAAAGGCAGAGCAGCCCTAAGAGGGCCGCGTCCTAAGAGGTTGCATGTTGTAACATCACCAATGACCTGATTGCCTCTCTAAAGTAGGCATATCTGTTTAATGCTTGTCAGGGCAGCCCACGTGTAGTATAGGGGATGTGTGTTGGAGAGAGAATAGGGAATGTTGTGTCAGGGGGTAGGAGATCTAGAATGTGAAAGGGGAACATGGGGCGGCAGGGTGTAAGAAGGGGGGACGAGGGGATGCTGGGTGTAAGATGGGATGTGGAGGTGCTGGCTGAGAGGGGGGAAGGGGCTGCTTTGTAAGAGTAGGGCATGGGGCTACTGACTGACTGGGGCAAGATCCCTTGATCTCCCCAGTCGGCTTCAACTCATGGCAGTCGCGGCCCACTGGGCATTTGCCAGGTTTGCCCGATGGCCAGTCCGGGCCTGAGGGTCCACTGAAGGAGATTTTATGACATTCGTCTTCTGCAGAAGCTGGATGCTGATTCTGTGACTCATTTATTGGCTTAGCATCAGCGGACAACTATCGGCCAATGAATTAGATTACATGCATCCAAATTTGCAAATAATTTACATTATCCAGGCCGGAACTCTAGTTCTAAGTTGGCTTGTGAAACCCCAATGACACTGCAGAAGGTGGAGTTACATCCCTGATAACAAAGGGGTTAAACTAGGGTATGTGCAGCGTTTTAGAGTGAAACACTGCACATATACACTCCGGGCACCATGACCACTTCATATCACTGAAGTGATCATGGTGCCTGGAGAAACCTTTTTATTCTATAACCCTGCCCTCTCATATCCTGACAACTCTACCTTAACTGTGCAAACTACATTGTTATAATGACTCCTCTAGTAATAATGAGTGAAGTCGGTTTGGGAACTCATATCTCATATTAAACCTAATAACTTCATGCCAAACTGTTTTTACCTTATTGAACTGTTTAAACCACCCCCCCCACAAAAAAACAAAAACAAAAAAAAAAACCTAAAGGACCACTACAGGCACACAGACCACTTTAGCTCAATTAAAGGGACACTATAGTCACCTAAACAACTTTAGCTTAATGAAGCAGTTTTGGTGTATAGAACATGCCCCTGCAGCCTCACTGCTCAATCCTCTGCCATTTAGGAGTTAAATCCCTTTGTTTAGGAACCCTAGTCACACCTCCCTGCATGTGTCTTGCCCAGCCTTCCATAAACACTTCCTGTAAAGAGAGCCCTATTTAGGCTTTCTTTATTGTAAGTTCTGTTTAATTAAGATTTTCTTATCCCCTGCTATGTTAATAGCTTGCTAGACCCTAAAAGAGCCTCCTGTATGTGATTTAAAGTTCAATTTAGAGATTGAGATACAATTATTTAAGGTAAATTACATCTGTTTGAAAGTGAAACCAGTTTATTTATTTTTTTCATGCAGGCTCTGTCAATCATAGCCAGGGGAGGTGTGGCTAGGGCTGCATAAACAGAAACAAAGTGATTTAACTCCTAAATGACAGTGAATTGAGCAGTGAAATTGCAGGGGAATGATCTATACACTAAAACTGCTTTATTTAGCTAAAGTAATTTAGGTGACTATAGTGTTCCTTTAAGTGGTCTGGGTGCCAGGTCCATCTAGGGTTAACCCTGCAGCTGTAAATATAGCCGTTTCAGAAAAACTGCTATGTTTACAATAGGGTTAATCCAGCTTCTAGTGGCTGTCTCATTGACAGCCGCTAGAGGCGCTTCTGCGCTTCTCACTGTGAAAATCACAGTGAGAAGACGCTGACGTTCATAGGAAAGCATTGAGTAATGCTTTCCAATGGACTGATTGAATGCGCAAGTGGCTCTTGCCGCGCATGCGCATTTGGCGGAAGAGGGAGGAGAGTCCCCAGCGCCAAGGGAGCCCAGCGCTGGAGAAAGGTAAGTGATTAACCCCTTCCCCCCCCCCTTCAGCCCGGCGGTTGTGGGACCCTAAGGTTGACCCTTGAGTACCAAGAAAACGAGTTTGTTTGTTTTCCTGGCACTATAGTGGTCCTTTAAGACTTTCTTTTTATACCCATCAGAAATATAGAACTCTTGTAAAAGACGCATGTAAAAAATATGTATATTTTTTCGAAAAAAAAAATACTTTTTTTCACAGCTTTGCTTGTTATAATTTGCAGACAGCTAATGTAGCTAATGACATATATGTGATTATTGATTCGTCCCATTGTCCTGATTTTTGTAATACCCCAAATACCTAGGATCTTCACATATTTTTTTGAAGTTACAGGTCACATAGCAAAAATAGTGCATTCCTGTTCAAAAATTTAAGGGACACAATAGCGTTAAGAATACAAACCTGTTTAATTTTGACATAGGAACTTTTTTTTACATTTTTTAGATGCTTAACTGACTACTTTGTTAAATCGCTGTTGTAGAATTGGGGGCAAGTTCCAGACTTACTTCTAATACTCTTTTTTACATTCACAACTGCTGTTTGGGGATTTTTTCTTCGGAAGAAAAAAAGCAATGACTGTCGGTATCCCAAGCCTCTCAGTCATTCACAGTTCTAAGTAATGGACAGACTTCTCATAAGAAAAGCATTGGGAGGGTATTCCACGTGTGCGGCAAAACACCTCTCTGTGCCAGTCAGCATCTCCTCATAGCGATGCTTTGAATCCGTGCATCTCTATGGGTAGTGTTCAGCATCTCCATGCAGTGTGGAGATGCTGAAAGAAAGTCTTGCACCTCTTGTAGCCGTCTGCGTGACTGTCACTAGAGATGTTACTAGACAGTAATGTAAACACTGCCTTTTCTCTAAAAAACCCTACAGGGACAGACAGACAGACACCAGAACAAGTACGGTAAGCTTCAGTGGTTCTGGTGACCCTTAATTTGTGGAGTAATAGCTTCTTGATCCAAGGAGAGATCTGACTGCCATTTTCAAAACGTCTGCTGTCCCACTCTCAAGTCCGGTGCACGGGATCCCACAGTTCTCAATGCATGAAATTAGTGGATGCTGTGTCTGTCATCTGGGGGTAGGAATATGCACAAGCCTGCACTAAAGTTGTGTCTATTTGCGTCCTCACTGTTGGAGGATAATGGATTACTCCAAGCATCATGGCCACTTTAGTAAAGTGTTTTTCTTTTTGAAATGCTGCACATACTAAGAGGGGTGTAACTCCATTTTCATAGGGGTGTAATCAGCCACCCCGGTAACTAAAGTGCCATGCAGGCTAATGTCAATTCTGTGCAACTTTGCTTGCACAAAATTAGTTATTGGCTGAGAGTGGTCAGCTGACGCTCTCAGCCAATGAATATCGACTGCCGCAGCTTCTGCAACTTGCAGCAGGAAGCATGCCACTGGACCTCCAGGGAGCATCAGAGCCCAGCAGAGACCCAGGAAAGTGGGCAAACCATTGCTAAATGGTGTGCCTCATTAACAGCGGACTGTAGTGGTTATAACACTTGAAGTAACTCTGTAAGGTACAAGCATCTTTTTCATCTATACATGTATACATTTGCTAGTAGTATCTTTGCTGGCACAATATATAGATATTATTGATTACAGGTCCATTATGACAAATCTGCTTGCCTGGGTAATTCTGCATTGAAAAAAATAAATACAAATCTTTTATTTGTTTGTGTGAAAATGTAATTGTTTTGTTTTATTAACAGAGGATTTCTTCCAAGTGTGTTTCTGAAGAATGGTCCAGATGGATATTTTGCTCAGGCTGAAAGAGGACAGATTCCTCTATCTAAGGTAATCTGATCTTACTATCATTTATAAAGCGAGATTCTAGGTGAAATAGAGACCAACTTCAAATTATTCAAGAAATGATACACAACCGGTTTTTAGTTCCATTGACACAAAGTATATTTAAAGGAACACTATAGTCACCTAAATTACTTTAGCTAAATAAAGCAGTTTTAGTGTATAGATCATTCCCCTGCAATTTCACTGTCATTTAGGAGTTAAATCCCTTTGTTTCTGTTTATGCAGCCCTAGCCACACCTCCCCTGGCTATGATTGACAGAGCCTGCATGAAAAAAAAATAAACTGGTTTCACTTTCAAACAGATGTAATTTACCTTAAATAATTGTATCTCTAAATTGAACTTTAATCACATACAGGAGGCTCTTGCAGGGTCTAGCAAGCTATTAACATAGCAGGGGATAAGAAAATATTTAATTAAACAGAACTTGCAATAAAGAAAGCCTAAATAGGGCTCTCTTTCCAGGAAGTGTTTATGGAAGGCTGTGCAAGTCACATGCAGGGAGGTGTGACTAGGGTTCATAAACAAAGGGATTTAACTCCTAAATGGCAGAGGATTGAGCAGTGAGGCCGCAGGGGCATGTTCTATACACCAAAACTGCTTCATTAAGCTAAAGTTGTTAAGGTGACTATAGTGTCCCTCTAAGTTTAATCAGATTATCATAATGTGTAGCACAGTTTAATAAGTTGAGAATGAACTTGAAAGATTCATTATTTTTTCTAACTAAACTAAAGTCTGATCATCACTCCTCTGCTGCTACTACGTTTACTAATAATATCCCATTATTAAAAGTACATCTACCGTGATGTAAGTTTTTCAAAGTATGTCTTGTGGTCTAGATATTAATAATACCCAGCTTGTTGGTACTCATTTTATTGAAGGATGAAGATCAACTGATTACTCTCAGTTAATTAGCATTGCAAGGCTTAGGAGAGCTAACACAGGTTCTCGATAAGGAACTTCCTGCTCTTAGCAGATCGTAGTGGAGGCAGGTGCGAGCGAGCTGTAGTGGTTATGGTTCCTGGAGTGCTCCTTTAAAGGGGCACTAATGACACCCAGACCACTTCATCTAAAAAAAACCAAAAAAAAACACAGCGCACGCACGCACATTATGCATTCCTTATTGCTTAACATTCCCATCGATTACATAATGTGTATGCTTTCCATGTGTACATGCGCAGAGAACCATGAAATGCTGACTGACATAGCATGGTCAGATCAGCAGATAACTAAGGGATGTCTATGAATAAATACATAGTAAATATTACTGAGCTGTTTTCAGTACAGGAGCAAGAGGATCTCATAACATTACAAAAGCTGGCTCGATGTATTGTCTGTGCACATGGGAGCCAGAGCCAAAAACAAAATTAGAGGACACTTACATTTTGGTTCTTGAAGATCATGAAAACTTGTTTTAAATATTTACTTTGGATGCATATTATATTTTAAAATCTGCTTATATAAATATTTTCTGAATGTTTAAAAAATCTGTGCATATATAGCCCTCATAACTTCATTAAGTGTTGCTACTTCCAGTTAATTACTGAATTAAACAATGACTGCAAGACTTCTGCTGAAGAATCCGGCGTCGCTCTCCCAGAATCCTTCTCACTGGAGCAGGCCTTCCATGGCATGTACGAGGAAGGAGGAATTAATAAACCGATGCTGGAAGCCGCCGTGACCCTGAGAAACCATGGTGAGGAACAATGTATTGGAAAATGTGGCTGTGAATTTCATGCATGTTAGGTAATTTTAGATATCTTGCGTGTCATGCCTTTCATTCAGGTATGACTAACCAACAGGTTGCTTCTCGGCTGTTTTAGAACCAAATCCTCTTTTGGCTGGCAATGCATTGTGGGAGATATTAAATTTCAAGGGGCAATATAGAGTTTTTTTCTTCATATAATTTATTTTTTATAGCAAAACCTGTTAACATTGTGCACATGAAATGGGAAAAAGTGTGGTGTAATTTATTACACATACAGGTCTCTCTCCTACTTGGAACCTGCATGCTGTAAATAAACATTCCAAACAACGTAACTGTTACAGCGTGCCTTAGAATTTACAGTGCCAGGAGTGACCTGGTGCCCCCGAATGTAAGGAGTCAAACTGTTTAGTAACAGATTAACTTCTTACAACATGGGGTCAGACGCTCCATAACTCCTGTCTGCCGGAAGGAGAACTGAAAGCCCCCGCTTAGGAACATCCATGAACTCTCCTAAGCTAAGCCCTGCAGTGCTGAAAGTGTCAGCTAATCACATTCAGCCAATGAGCGAATACCTGGGCCGCCAGGCTTAGCTTAATGAAGAGAGTTTACAGCAGAGTTTACATTGGACCAGTGCCCAGTACAACACCGGTATAAAGTCAAACCATTACTAAGTCACTTGAATCCTCACATTGGGGGGAGTCAGGGCACTCTTGGTACCATAACCACTACAGCACGCAATAGTGTTTATGGTTCTTGGAGTGTACTTTAATCCGTGAAATTAACACTTGTTTTATGTTCTTGTATAATGTTGTTCATACATTGCATAGTGGACGTAGCTTGTTTCATAGTGTGGTGGTAACCTCATAATGCATTTCAATATTCAAAAGACTTATTGAAGGGGCAACATTCCCTGTCTCTCCTTGGTTAAAATGACACTGTAGGCACCCAGACCATTTCAGCTAATTGAAGTGGTCTGGAGGATGTGACCCTTTTGCACTTGGTGCTGCAATGTTAAACATTTACATTGCAGCTCTAAGTCTGCCCTCTGTGGTTTTCTGCCAGATAGCCACTGTGGGTGCTTCCGGAATCCTAATGGACTTTTGGTCCGTTATCTGACGCTGGACGTCCCTCCAGCGTCATTTTTTCCCCGTAGGAAACCCCTTCAGCCCTGCGGGAGGGGTGCACGGGGGGGGGGGGGGGGGGATCGGAGATATCTAGTTTACTCAAACAGGTTTATTCACTAAAGTGAATTTCAAAATTAAGGCCAAAATAGCCAAACTGGAAAAATGTTCTAAGTCAGCCATGCTTTCATTGTAACTACTCTGGCCTTAAATTTGAAATTCACTTAAATTCTCTCTTTCGCAAATAATCCTGAAAATGTTTCTAATCTGACTGAGTAGCCATAAAGGCAGTGCTGTTGTAAACCGTACCACCTGTTAAAGTACAGGGATTCTGGTCTGACTGCAGACAAATTGTGATCAATAATAACACAGGAATCGGGAAGTCAATCCTGTTTAAGACAGGCAAAAGCTGGTTAGATGGGTTGCTGGGAAGTCAGGGCTTAAACAATGGTTGCGTGCTTGCCTGTATAGCTTGACATGATCTTGAATAAACGGTGTGGGAATATACCTGGGTCAGCATATTGATGAGGATCAAAAGGGCATAAGGGGCGGAAACTCTTTATTCTGTTTACTATGCGCTCTGCTGGGTTTCACCCTTTGCCCCAAATGCAATCCAATTCAAATACAAAAAAATGCTTCTCAGTGTAACTTTTACGAAAAAAATATATAAAAAAGAAATCAGAAAATATCATGAAAACATAATTTATTTTACATGCATCATGACTACTGTTAATAGTTACTAGCATGATAGAGATATTAAATAGACCCTATAGTCATCAGAGCAACTAAAGCTACTACAGTAGTGGCTCTCATGGCTATGGCCTGTCCCTGCAGGCTTTTTAATGTAAACTCTGCCCTTTCATAGTAAACACCTCTAGTGGCAGTCACTCAGATGGTCACAAGAGGACTTCCTGTGTCAGTGCTGGTCTGCATGGATACGCTGAACGTTCCCCATAGACATGCACTGATTCAATGCATCTCTATGAGGAGATGCTGATTGTCGTAGCGCATTGTTTTGCAGCGACTACGCAATAGCCTTTCAATAATTTCCTATAGAAAACCATTGAATCGGCTGGGATTACTACGTTTGATGATTTCAGCCAGAGAGGCGAATTGAAACAGGGGAGAGACTGGTGCATCGTGGGAGAAAAGGTGAGTTACTTTTTCAAAAAGAGGCATGGGGGGCCGGAAGCTTAAAGTGATCTAATCACTATAGTGTGAGGAATACATGTTTGTGTTTTTGACACTATAGTGTGTCTTTAAAATAGGTACAGTTTTATTTCTCCGTGTGACGAAAGCAACTTCACCACTGTTTTTTGGAGGGGCCTGATGCCAGCCTCCTACCCTGGGATTAATTGCCCTGTGATAACCCATGTTCAAAAGTTTCTGCCCTTTGGACTTTTAACTGGAACAGATTCAAACATGTGGCAGCGGCCATCTTAAATTGTCCAGCAGTGTTTTGTCATCGAGTGCATGGAACTGTTTTGGGCATGGGACCATGTGCATGGTGGGGCAAAAATAAGACTAACAGGAAATTCCTGAACCCCTGAACCGATCTGGATGATTTTTGGATATGTTGTTCACCCAAGTGACTTTGTGGAGATATGTTGTATTTTGGGGTACTTTTTGGGGTTTGTAAACATGTATGTTTTTTTCTGCTTAGAGTTAATTGAGTTAGTCCATTGTCTTTGTTAATTGTATGACAGGCAGAGGGGAGGGATTGTGTACACTGTATGGGAGTGACTGAATGTAAAACTATGTTTTTATTGGCTTGTTGTTCCGGTGTCCCTGTGCCCCACAAGGTCCAACTGAGAGGTAACCTTGTGGGGAAAAGTGTATAAAAGACCAAGCTGTTCAATAAACCCTCAGTTCCTGTTTGACCCTCCACGCGTAGTCTTGTCTCGTGATTGGAGGGCAACTGCTATAATCACACTGGGGATTGCTATACTTTGGGCTCTAATCACTTAGCTCTTTAAAGAGCTGTTCCTGTTACGCTCTCCTGGAGGAGAGGTCTCTCCCACACGGTCCTGGATGTCAGAGGTTGATCCAGGGTGGAAGGAAGACGGCGAGATTCCAGTTAAGCTACGGCGGTTGTGGAGTCTGCGGTGGTTGTGGTGTCCGGTGCGGTGCTTATAGTCCTCGGCGTCAGCTAGGAAGCATCCGTTAATGGACGTACCCAGTCGGGGTGCCAGGTGATCCGTTACACTCTGGGTTTCCTTGATTGAGTTGAACTACAGTTCCCTGAATTCTCCTAACTGTAGTAGGAGTAGTAAGTTTACTTGTGTGGGGTGTACCGCCCTGTCTGTAAAAAATCTTATTGAAAGGGACAGAAAATTAGTTAAATCTAGAATTACTCATGGAATTATGAGCATTTTATTGCTTTACTGGCAGGATTATTTGTTTTTATTTTATAATATTCATCTTTTACAGTTATGCATAGTGTGGTAAAGGATATGCTTGGTTTCCCCTGTTTCTAGGGTTTAAAACATGCATTTTAACAAACAACTGGGTAGATGACAGCCCTAGTCGAAGCATCTCAGCAAAATTAATCTCCTTCCTTCATCGCCACTTTGATTTGATTATTGAGTCTTGCCGCATTGGGATGAGGAAACCAGAGTCCAAGATATACGAGTACGCGCTGCAAAAGCTACAAGCAAAACCAGATGAGGTCAGCGGTTAATTCACACAATTCATTTGTCTCTAACTCTTCTAGTGTTTTGACAGCTAGGTCTACTTAACTAAGTAATGACATTCAGTGTATATACTGTGCAGCTCATAACGGCTCCAAATGTATTGATCAGATTGTGTACTAACCTGAAATTTGGATCTACGACTCCGCTGTAGGTTGTGTACACATCTGTAGACCAGTTGTGTATTCTGGTTTTGTGCTTCCCTAGGCACGACAAAACTCTGCCACCCCCCCTCCACTCCCCTCAAATTTCTCTTCTTGACACACATGCCCTCACTGATACATGCACTGACACACACTCACTTACAGATAGTCATTGTCACACACATTTAAACATACACTGAAACAGTTACACGCACTCATAGTTACAAACACACACAAATACACTAACTGACAGACATGCATTCACCGACAGACACATACACACTCACTGAAAAATACATACACACTCACTGACAGATGCACTCACACTGAGACAGACAGATACTCAATGACAGATACACACTGACAAACACATATACACACTCACTGACAGACATATATACACTCGGTGTCAGACACACACATTCACTGACATACACAGACTGACAAAAATGCACATTCACTGACAGATATACTCTGTGTCAGACACGCATACACACACTGACAGGCATGCTGAAACGCGCTTACATACACTGACACACACACACTTTCAGTGACAGACACACACACACACACACACACACACACACACACTGACAAACACACATAGACTCTCAGTGACAGACACATATACACTATCACTAACAGACACACACTCTCACTAACAGACACACTGACTCACACAAACACACTCACAATTTTTTTACTCACTTTTTGGAGTGTAATGTTCCCCCATTGGGTCCAGTGGGGCTGACTCGGCAGGCACAGGTGAACTGGCTCGGCAGGCGCGGGCGGTTAGGCAGGCAGGTGAATGGTGGAGGCGGGCATCGAGGGAGCTCTGATCCTCCTGCTCAACTCCCTCGCGCGCCTCTTGGTGATGCCGGGGCCGGAGTCACGTCATATTGTGGCATCAGCATCACTGCGGTGAGCGCAAGGGAGCCCGCCTCCTCCTGAAGAGATACCAGCCTCGGAGGGGGGCGCAAATTCCTTGTCAGCCTTGCGCTAGATACAGCGCTGCTGTGGACTATCAAAGCATGTAGTTTCATACTTTATGCTGTTGGAGAGGAAAAAAGATCTGTTGCACTTCATTGTGCAGTTATCCAGTACACACCCTGTAATGTATTTCATTTTGAAGAACAGATTGTTAAATGAGAACACAGCTTTTTTTTACTCTGAACGTTAAATAACTAGTTTCCTGATGATGGCAGTTATTCCAGATTCTCTTACTATATGGCACCTTGATGGTTTAATTAAATGTCTTTATCTATAGAACTATCTATTAAATGTCTTTATCTATAGGACTCACTGAGTCACCTCGCTGTTATTAATTCTGCTATTTAACTTACTTGCCTCATATCAAAGCCTCCGTTTATGTACTCTTTGTTTGCAGACCATTTTCCTTGATGACATTGGTGCTAATTTAAAGCCAGCTCGTGAAATGGGGATATCCACCGTGCTTGTCAAAGACACAGACGTGGCTCTGAAAGAGTTGCAGGAACTGACAGGAATCCAGGTGACAAATCTGATACATTCTAGCAGCTGGATCCTAACAGACTGTTAATGTGGAGAGTCTACTAGCATTAAATAAGAATATTCTTAGAATTTATCATGAAAAAGGACACAGTGACTATATAGATAATACAATGCCATTTTTTGCATTTTGTAGGAGTTTATATCTTTATGCTGGTAGAATGCTAGTGCCAATAGAATGCTTAGTGTGGTTTCTCATAATTCCAAAGACATTACCATGTCTGTGCAGTGGGCTGCATGTGATTGCACGTTCTCCCACAATTCCTAGTGCGGTGGGAGAACACAAACACATACAGGCTACTGGACAGACCCAGCAGCAATTTCCTTCTAAAGCTGTATGCATTTGATAGCTACTTGCAGTGGTGATCTCTACCTGAATTGGACATTAAAGGAACACTATAGTCACCTAAATTACTTTAGCAAAATAAAGCAGTTTTAGTGTATAGATCAATCCCCTGCAATTTCACTGCTCAATTCACTGTCATTTAGGAGTTAAATCACTTTGTTTCTGTTTATGCAGCCCTAGCCACACCTCCCCTGGCTATGATTGACAGAGTCTGCATGAAAAAAAAAAACTGGTTTCACTTTCTAACAGATGTGATTTACCTTAAATAATTGTATCTCAATCTCTAAATTGAACTTTAATCACATACAGGAGGCTCTTGCAGGGTCTGGCAAGCTATTAACATAGCAGGGGATAAGAAAATCTTAATTAAACAGAACTTGCAATAAAGAAAGCCTAAATAGGGCTCTCTTTACAGGAAGTGTTTATGGAAGGCTGTGCAAGTCACATGCAGGGAGGTGTGACTAGGGTTCATAAACAAAGGGATTAACTCCTAAATGGCAGAGGATTGAGCAGTGAGGCTGCAGGGGCATGTTCTATACACCAAAACTGCTTCATTAAGCTACAGTTGTTCAGGTGACTATAGTGTCCCTTTAACATCCATATAGTGCAGATGCTCAACTGCAGTGGAAGCCTATTAGTATGGGTGAGGTTAGATATGTTCAGGATATAAGCCATGTGGATACTTATTTATTCCAGTGGTGCTGCTGGAGCAGGGCTTTCCAGCTACTTTGTTTTGGTACATTTTCTAAGATTTTCTTTCAGCTGGTGTCTGGCAGAGACTGCTGGAAATGATAGCCAAGTTGTAGCCATGGTGGGACACCCAGCCCTGGGATAGAGCGTTTATGTAATGGAGAGGAATCGGACAATTGCACTGTATTACTATAACAATTGTGGGAAAAGACACAATTGTATTAAATGGTTAGTCCAACCACCATGACCACTTCTGCTTTTAGATGTATTCATGCTGGGAGGAGTGTTCATGTACAGTGCTTCTCAGCACATGTGGTTTCGCAACTCAGAACTTTTAGGGCTGTTTAAGGCTGTCTAATGCCAATTCTTTGCAAAAAATCAGGTCTATTTTTTTTTTTTTTTTTTTAAGAATCGGGGTATGGACACACTGCAAGTGCCGAACAGAGCAGTACAAAAGGAAATAAAGGCTGAATAAAAAGTCATTAATTTAAAAACAAAAAAAAACCATAACCATAGTTTCTCTAGAAAATATCTGAAAATTCATTATACAGACATCCTGAAAGCTTGGGATAGAGAGAATGTACAAATCACTTGCTGATTGTGCTATATTGTTCTCGTACCAAGCCGCTATTATTATAGTATCTCTCAAGAACTGGATCAGTTTTCTTCCGTCATTATCTCTGTCAGTGACCAGAGTCCTTTACAAGTGAAGATTGTAGATATTTTGTAACGTATTTGTGAAGCCTGTAAAATGTGATTTATGAACTCTGACTGATGAGTCAATACTTGTAATTTCTGATTTCAGTTTATCGAAAGTAAGGAATTTACGCCAACTCCTGCTAGCCCTGAGAATGTGACTCATGGATTTGTAACAATAAAGGTAAGATTTCGTACTCTGTCATATATAGCAGCTGTGCTAGATGCATTCACTGATCCTGAGTTTATACTTGTCAATACTGCATCGGTAGCTTTGGAGGGTTTCACCAAACATAGGTAAACATTCTGTGACATAAAACTCTGTAGCCAATCTAATAGACTTGCTGTGGCACAAAAAATAGAAAATGTTATACACAGAATGACCAGTTTTTGATGCAAACACACGCACCTTAAGAAACCTTAAGAAAAATTCAGGACGTTTCAGCCGTGCACCCAGAATGTGCAGCAATATGTAATATATCACACACTATGTCACTTTACATTCCCACACACATTTCTTTTCTTTTTCTTTAACCATTTTTTATTGAGAATGTAGCGGATGAGAGTTGAGCAACATGTTTCAAAGGTATATCACAATCAAATGTCATCCTTACAATGATACTGATTATCATCGTTGGTTAAACATTCTCATTTTACGTTTATAAACCATAAGGAGGAAAATAGGAGGAGAGGAAGGTAACTGGTAGGAGAAAAGTGGGATTGTGAAATTATTGTGGAGCAATGATTTAGACCAGCGGTTCCCAAACTGTGTGCCGCGTCACCCCGGCGCACGGCAACGTGCACACATGGGTGCCGTGGAATGATTCCCCAGTGCTATGATTATAGCACCGGGGAAACATTACTGCTGAACAGGGGCCCTGTCAGGTGCCGCGGTCCTTCTAATACCGCGACCAGACCACTGTAAAGTCGGCCGGCTGGAAGGAAATGACAGCGCGGGAGGAGGCAGCTGCAGCGTGATGGGAGAGGAGCACGAAGAGCTTCAGACCCCTCACTTCCACCAGCAGCAGGACTCCAAGCCACCCTCCTGGCACATAAAGTAAGCTGACAGGAGGTGGTTGGAGACATGAACAAAAAATCACTTGTATGAGTGTGTGTGTGTCTGTGTGTGTGTCAGGGTGTGCATCTGTGTGTGTGTGTGTATATATGTCAGTGTGCTTCTGTGTCTGCACACATTCGTATATGTGTGTTTTTATGTCAGAGTGTGTATCTGTGTCATGGTGTGGGCATGTATCAATGTTTGTGTGTGTCAGGGTGCACATTTGTATATGTCAGTGTGTATCTATGTGTGTGTATGTGTCGGTGTCTATATGAATTTGTGTGTATGTGTCGGTGTATTTATATGCAGCTGTGTGTTAATGTGCGTGAATGTTGTAACGGATCGACGAGCACCCCGACTGGGTACCTCCGTTAAAGGATGCTCCTAGCACTTCCTGAGGACTCCAAGCACTGCAGCAGACACCACAACCACCGAACCGGAGAAGCATACGAATGCTTTCGAGCATATGAATGCTGTAAACAGCTGAACAGGAAAAGCATACAATCAGCTTACACTCCTGGAAATCAGCATACAATCCAATTCCCCCAATAACGAGACGACACTTCGTTTTGAGGTCAAGCAGAACTGACTGTACTGGCACATACAGCCTCTTTTATTCACAATCCACAAGCATAGTACTGCCCACAGGGTTTTGAAATACAACCAATCAATCCATACAATACACACACACTCCCACACAAAATCCTCCCCTCTGCCTGTGATATGATTACTGAACACAATGGGTAATATAATTATCACAGGCAGAGAAATACAGTTTTTACAAAATATTAATAACTTCCAAAATATACATGCCACAAACATCACATATTTGAACTCAGCACACTTTAATTATAAACATAGTCAAAATTCAGGCAATTCCATCCAGGGGTTAAAAAGTTAGCTGGAGGTCCCTTTTTGACCGACTGCAAGCACATTTTCATGCCCAAAAGAGTTCCAGAGAATCAGGCTGTGCGATCGGTCTATTTCCCATGTTAAAGTCAGTTCAAACAGACAAACGACAACCATTCGAATTGTCGAACTGTCGAATGGCGTTCGAACTGTCGAATCCATTGAAGTCTGGAGAAGGTAAAACTTCAGCTGAATTAAAGATGGCCGCCACCACGTGTTCGTTTGTCGAAGGGCGCCCACCCAGCGTTCGGCAATTTACCTACAACAGGCTCCCAGCCTGGGAGGTAAATTGCCTGCACACTTCCACTTCTGGGTGGTCCGCCTGTGTGGTACTTGGTTCAGTAAGCCCCATTTACTGAACCAAGTGGGAGAAAGCCAGGAACACAGTATATTAACAGTCTGGGGACACTGGTGACACAATCTTAAATGGGCATTGTTCCCAAAAGTCACAGTATGTCCCCAGATGGTTCTTAAAGGGCCAGCAGCAGCATAATAAAACACAATATGCCCAAATACTGTATTTAAAGGGCCAAATCTCCCAGGGGCCATAGTCAGCAGGCAGGAGGCGGGCAAACAGGCTTCTCCAATGCCCAGTGGCGAGGTTGGTTTCGCCACAAATATGTTTAAGTATGTATGTATGTGGTAGTGTATGTGCATACATCCAAGCTGTCAAACACCAGCACAACATACAAGCACACTCCTGCAATCTTACTCAAATATTACATACACACACCCCTGAATTCAAACTAAACAAAAATATATACAAACACTCCCCTTCACTCAAACACAAATACTTCACACAAATGTACATCCACATTTAAAAGTGAACATTACATTCAGACACACCCCTGCAATCAAACGCAAACATTACATACAAACACACCCCTGTATTAAAACACTAAAACTATATACAAACACCAACACTGTACATTACATTATAACGCCAGTAAATGCCGCAGCGCTGACAAGATATGCAACCTAGACATTTTAACTTGGGGTGCCTTTGAAAAATACTGACCTATTAAAGGGACATTCCAGGCAGCCCTTTTTACTCGCCGGGAGCCTCGTGAAGCTGCGCCCTCTATTTCTTCAAAATGACGAAATAGGCGGGCGCAAGCAGGGAGCAATCAGACGCTTCCATTTGGAAGCGTCATTGCTCCCTTGTGCGCATGCGCGGCAGTGCCTTCTCTCTCCTGCACACATCAGACGTATTTTAATACGTCTGACATGTACATTACCTTTTTAGGACCCTACATGATAGGAAGTCCCTCTGGTGGCCGTCTGAAAATACAGTGTTTACATTAGATTGCCTGCAGGGCGCTATAGATCTCACCTGAACAACTATATTAAGCTGTAGTTGTTCAGGTGACTATAGTGTCCCTTTAAGGGCGCCTTGAACCTAAAAAGTTTAGGAACCACTGATTTAGACAAAAGATCCTCCACTACCAGAGGGTGGAGAATATTCTGTCCCACCAAAACTATAAAGATTTTTAGCATTATATTTTGCATATGTGTTTCAACTCTGGAAGTCCTGAAACTTATAAACAAGATGGGGAGCTGAGTCAATTATGTTGGAATTAGTATGGGTGTGTGGCCCCCAAAATTTAAATTAAACCCCCTGGTTATTTAATTTGGTGTAATTTAGATAAGCTTATTCCTGCTGGGTGGTTATTCCATATGAATTGTCTTACCTTTTTATTCAAGCCTTTCTTATCCCACCTGGATAGCAAGAGAGGAAATATAGTAGTTTTGGGAAACTCACTCTTGTTTAAATATATTTGCCACCTCTCCCGTTGATTGTATATGGATTGTAATAGAGCTGGTATGTTAGTTTGATACAATGTGGAAAGATCTGTATGAATGTTAACTCTGCGGTATTATAGTGTGGTTGGAACCAAGTAAGTGCAATTGAGGATGGCAGAGGGGGTGGAGAACCATGGCTTAGATAAAGGACTTTTGGTATGGTCCAGCGTATTGCAAATCCTGCTGTTTTATGGTAGGTAGTTAGTAGGCCAATATTAGGCTGTAGAGGTTCTGGTGACTATAGTGTCCCTTTAATAAAATAGAGGAGCAGTGCTGGATACACTTTTTTGGGGGGATTATTAATGTGTCCAGAAACTTTTTTAATGAAATTATTTTACCATTATGCATGATTCAACATTATATGGTCTGTATCTCCCTATTTTGGGAGGTATTAATACAGGAATGGGGGTTGGGGAGCATGGCAGTGGGTATCGTGGGTAGTTCACTTTGTCTACAGTAAGTGTGCCTGATTCTATTTATTAGACTTTGGTCACAGGGTTAAACTAAAACTTTTTTTTTTTTTTTATTGAAATATATTGAAAAAGACCAATTAGAAGGTAGAAACGTTGCTGCCGTTTTATTTCATTAAATCTGCCTGCGGCTTTAACACTCTGAGTGCCTGGGAATTTCTTTGTTGCCTTAACGTGTTGGCTGCTGGGATTGAGTGCGGTTCCTATAATCACCTTTGCAACAGGGTTAAACTAAAACTTAATTTATTGAAATATTTCATAATGTGGGTTTGATGTTTTTTCCTGCAGCTTAATATGAGATGTGTCTGAAGATAATAAACTCTTTATTTAATCGCCATACGAGTGCACTTGGCATTTAATGCATGAAACAAGGAGCTAATATAGAAGATCTCTTGCCAAAATAAGCTTATTGCCAAACAGAGGTTTAACACATTTTCAAGTAAAAAAAAAAAAAAAAAAAAAAAAGTCTGGTTAATTTAAATGAATTTCATGAAAACAACTTCAATAGTTACATCTGTGTTTCTCATTAGATCTTAAGTGTTTTAACTTAGTTTTTTTTTCTTGAGTTATCACTATTCCTTGAGTTATCACTATTAAGGATTGGAACTAGTGAATGGACTCTTATAATATTTAAATATGATTTTGTATCTTTGTATACTTTTTTCTCACTCATTGCTCTGGCTGCTAGAATAGTTGCAGTATGGTTTGTTTTACAAACAACATGCAAGGGTTAAAGGACCACTATAGTGCCAGGAAACCGCCACGCTCTAGGGGGAGGAAGGGGTTAAAATGACCTCTTTCTCCAGCGCCGGGCGGGGAGCTCTCCTCCTCCTCTCCTCCTCCTCGGCTGAATGCGCATGTGCGGGAAGCCGCGCGCGCATTCAGCCAGTCTCATAGGAAAGCATTTGCAATGCTTTCCTATGGACGCTGGCGTCTTCTCACTGTGATTTTCACAGTGAGAAGCACGCAAGTGCCTCTAGCGGCTGTCAATGAGACAGCCACTAGAGGCTGGAATAACCCTAATATAAACATAGCAGTTTCTCTGAAACTGCTATGTTTATAGAAAAAAGGGTTAATCCTAGCTGGACCTGGCACCCAGACCACTTCATTAAGCTGGTCCTTTAAAGGAGATTTATTACTGGAGCAGGTTACTAAATTCTACTTACATTTTTGAACTCAGTGATACGTGTACTGTTTCTGTTTTAGTTATTTGTGTGTGTAATTCTATAGAAATTGCATACCTTGTAATATGAGAGCAGTTTGCCAGACGATGCAGACTACACCATTGAACATTTTTGTTTTGCTTTTTGAGAAAAAGTGCAGTTAGAAAAGTCTAAAGAATAAAATATCATGCACTTCAGGGGGCAAGTAATGGAAAGTATGGGAAGGTTCAATTACAGTCTCACCATCAAATTCCCATTTGTTTTTAAAATGCCTAAATGTGTATTAAATCTCCAAGGCCAAAACTACTTTTGCGCTTTTTAAAATGTATTTTTAATCTACACTTTTGGATAGCAGTTTTGATGGCAAATGTATAGATTGTGGGAAAAAGACCCAGGAGGAGCCGAGGAAGGACAGGAGATGGGTGTTACAGAAGGGACGTGCGGTGTTGGGTTTTAATAATCCAATACCAAAACATGAACTCTTAAAATCCATTTATACGGCATTACACACACTCCTTACAAAGAAAGGTGAGATTATAATCACTCTTAACTGGGGGCTGCAGCATGTTAGCCTGTCAAAATATTGCCTGTACCTTGTGAAGGGAGATGCACTGAATTATTTACAATGTAATTGAGATTTAAAAGCTAGGAAGTGGGGGAAATAAAATGAAGGTAGGGCATGTTTTAATTTGTTTATGTGCTAAATTAAAAGTCCTGTGATTTGTTTATGCCCCTGTACTATAAGCAGAGCTCCTCCTTCACAGTAAGAGTATAAACTAGGTTTTCTATGCAAATATAACAATAGATCTGAATTTTCATGGTTTACTTCTCTACTAGAGCTCTGGGTCACGTAGCTGTTTTACATGGAAACGGCACATAGAACTCAAAGGAAGGCTCTCACCAGCCTCGCCTCGCCTCCCCTCCACCCACCTCTGTGATTTTTGGGTGGATCTGATGTTTTTCCCACATCATGATGATGACGACGAGCAGGGTTCAGTTTAAACTCGTTTGTGCATGTAAAGATACATATTTGTTTTACACCCCTCTGGCATCACCAATGCTTTCATGTTTACTATTCTTAATAAAAGCAAAAATAAAAATGAAAGGTAAATGTCACGTTAAAGAACCAAAGTCAACTATTGCTTGGAATGTTTTCAAAGGTCCTCAATCCATTTTTCTAGGTGGCAGGTGTTGCTCAATTGCCAAAAGATACAAGTTACTCTTTTCAATTGAAATGAAAGGGTTGTTCAGAATGATGTGAGGTGTCTTCTGCAGTATCTGGAGGGTTAAATGTTGTTTGCCCCCCTAATCCTCAGAGAAGCATGTTAACTAAAGCTGGAGACAGGTAACAGTAAGAGTTCCAGTAATAGAATACTCAGCAGAACACAAAGCAAATTCTGACCTACTCCGGAACGTCTGACCTGCTGCTAAATTCTGTATCTGCGTTTGGGCTTTCTAACTACCAACTGACCTTTTGTGTTTGGTTACTGGTCTTTTTACACGGGATTCTGTGAAAAGGAAGGAGGAGAGATTATTTCCTATTTGCGTAGTCAACGTATTGACCAGATATACATCAAACAGATCATTACTTTAGTGCTCAGAGTGATACTTTACCTTGAGGTCAAAAGTACCATAAAATCTGATTTAATGCTTCGGGAAGTATGAAAACAATGACCCCTCACAGCTCAGCTTTCGTTTATCTTTTCTTTGTACTTGCAAACAGAACATGATCTAAATATAATTTGATTTATTTTACTATACAGCATATTAGAAATTGATTTATTGCTTTTGTTGTCTGGATGGCAACAAAATGTTCTAATAGATAATAGTGAGGAGCATTGTGGCCATTTCACTCATTCACAGCTTTTGAGTTAAGGAGCGAGGATCCTCCTACTGGCCAAACTCTGCTAGTGATGGGTTAATATAAAATTCAATATACACCTTGCTAACAGTGTAGAACCTATGTTTTAGATTTGCTGTTAAGTAGAATTTTCAGTTTCTCGGGGCACCATAAACACCAGGCGATCTTGTGACATGCCACCACATCCTGCAAGATGTAGCTGTAACTACAAGTCAATGTGTGACAAACGCTCCTTCCCAGGTACGTTGGCAACAGACTCCTAGAGGAGCCTGCTGGCTAGCCTCCCACCCAAGGACTGTGGGCTATGTATAATACATGTTAAATGGCTTGGTTCGTGTAATTTCCCTATACCGTTCGGGAACCAAACAACTGCACAAACCAGGGACCACCCATGTGCTTGTTAAGCCCAACTGACACCTTGTAGCGATTTACATCTCAGTGTTCTAATTGTTTGTCTGGGTGGCCGCGTTCATATGAATGACCACGAGGTGGCGGCCATCTTGTTCCCGCGAACGCAGGCAGCGCTGCTTGAGCGTCGAGCTCCTGGAACTAAAATCGGACACTGTAACTCTTGAACACCGTTGGACTTTCATAATCGCCTACGTCCGTTTCTGTACGCCTGTAAGGGCACTGTTCAGTGAAATCGTTCGCATGGATGTGAACAAGCTACACATTGTAATTATGGATTATGTTCGATATTTTATTCACTTTGGTACTCCCGAAAGAGACCAACCGCTAACACTGATTTCATGGAACCTTGGGCAGGAGCCTCGTGTGCGGTTGGTCCAAACTTTGCTCTGGTGGGGTTTCGGCTGTGTTCGTGAGATTGGAGCGCTATTTGGACAACTTGGGTTCTCAGATCCAGGCTATCCGGTGATGTATATGCTGTGGGGGTGCCTATGTGGGAATTATGTTTTTCATATTTTATACTTTTATGCCGATTCACTGTGACATTGTACTTTCTGGACATATTGTAGGTGTGGTTATGGGTGTGTTGTGGGTGTGTTCAATGTACTCAGATTTTGTATATAAGCAGGCCATCTGGGCAGTTTAAAGCATTCCAGTTATAATCCCAGAACTATGTGTCGTCTGGTTACTGTGAGGGGAAAGGGCTATTCCAGCTTGTTCCAGCTCTTGGAGGATTTGGCGGGAGGGAATAGAGCTAGTCTCCTGTCCCAGCTAGGAAGCAGTCCTTGGCGGAGGTACCCAGCTGGGGTTCAGGGAGCTCCGTTACACAATGAACTCCAGGGCATTAATTATTTCTGCTATTATAATTTTACTGCAGTTTATTATAAAAACACAAACTGTTTTATTTTGGAGTTTATTTTACCCGGAATGTTAAGCTGTGCTCAACCACAGATCAACAAGCTTATGGGCATTTCAACAACCCCTGACACTACAAGGGTTAATGTACCATTTGCACAGACCGTTCTAGCACGGATACAGGCACATGTTTTAATTTGAAAAAAGCAAAAAGAAACAATCAATTGCTTCAACCAGGAGTAGATACCAACACCTAAAATATTCATGGCATATATGTATAGGTATAGATATCCTATATTAGATGGATTTAATTCTAGCAGAGATGGATCTGCTAAACAGTGAGTTTGAAATCAAATTCAATCCCTAATAAACAGTTCTATAGCATGCAGCCTTATACAGCATGAGTCGGCAGGGGAAACACACACAAACAAATGTATCTAAATGCATATACACTGTATCAGTAAGTGCAGGGGATGTCAGCAATCAGTCCAGTAATGTCTCTTGGTTTACCAGTTATTTAGTGGATACACACTTTTTTCAGACCATAACCTCTACCTTCCTACATAGGCGTGCGCATGGGGTGTGCCGGGTGTGCCTGGGCACACCCTAATCCCCGCGGCACGCCTATGTATTGTGCCTGGCAGGGGAGATCTCAGGATCCCCCCTGCCGGCTTATGCAGAGCCGGCGCTATCCGAGCGCCGGCTCTGCTCTCAGCCTCCCCTCCCCGGCTCACATACAGGGAGGGAGGCAGGAGAGGACCGCGGAGCTATTGCCAGCAGCTCCGCCGGGTTCCTCTCGCGAGATCTCAGCGTTGCCGCGGCAACGCTCAGATCTCGCGTGAGTGAACTCTAGCCCTGCGGGGCTAGAGTTCACTCTCCTCTGGACCACCAGGGAAGGATGGCAGCAGCAGCAGGATCCCCCCTCCCAGGCATAAGGTAAGAAGGGAGGGGGGATAACTGATCTGCCTCCACCTCCACTGGACCACCAGGGACAAGGAACAAGAATCCCCCCTCCCCACATAAAGTAAGAAGGGAGGGGGGATATTAAATAATGTACCCCCACCTCCACCCCCCACAATCACCCACACACATACACAGCACACACACACACACACACACACACACACAGCACACACACACACACATACACAGCACACACACACACACATACACAGCACACACACACACATACACAGCACACACACACACATACACAGCACCCACACACATACACAGCACCCACAGACATACACAGCACACCCACAGACATACACAGCACACCCACAGACATACACAGCACACCCACACACATACACAGCACACCCACAGACATACACAGCACCCACACACATACAGCACCCACACACGCATACAGCACCCACACACGCATACAGCACCCACACACGCATACAGCACCCACACACACATACAGCACCCACACACACATACAGCACCCACACACACATACAGCACCCACACACACAGCACCCTCACAAACACAAACAGGACCCTAACACACACACACAAAACACTACCAGTACCCTCACACACAAACAGCACCCTGACACACAGTACATTCACAGCACCCTCACAAGCACGCACACACAAACACCCTCACCCACATAGTACACTACCAGCACACACACATCACACTAACCGCACCCACACACAGCACACACACAGCTTTGTGTGTGTGTATATATATATATATATATATATATATATATATATATATATACACACACGCCGCTTGTGCTTGAGGGTGCACACCCTAATGCAATAGGCTGCGCACGCCTATGCCTTCCTATGTGTTCCTTTATAAACATACATACAGTTTCAACAATTTACTAATTCAACAAACACTTGACATACATGGAAGTCGTGTCTCTTGATTTAATTTAATTGATTGTGTTTTGATAATTTTATTTGTGATAAGTCCATATGTATATATATATATATATATATCTCCCAAATAAATATTATAACCGTGTGAGGGAGTATATTCCTCCCTAGCTATTTAAAGGACCACTATAGGCACCCAGACGACTTCAGATCAATGAAGTGGTCTGAGTGCCAGGTACCCCTAGTTTTAACCCTGCAGCTGAAAACATAGCTTCAGAGAAACTGTTATGTTTACATGGAGGGTTAATCCAGCCTCTAGTGGCTGTCTCCCTGCCAACCGCTAGAGGCCGTTTCTACGATTCTCAGTGTGAAAATCGCATTGAACTCACGCTGGACGTCCATAGGAAAGCATTGAGTAATGCTTTCCTATGGGCGGTTTAAATGCGTGCAGCGAGACTGGCATAGAGGGAATGGAGAATAGGAGAGACTGGCATAGAGGGAATGGAGAATAGGAGAGACTGGCATAGAGGGAATGGAGAATAGGAGAGACTGGCATAGAGGGAATGGAGAATAGGAGAGACTGGCATAGAGGGAATGGAGAATAGGAGAGACTGGCATAGAGGGAATGGAGAATAGGAGAGACTGGCATAGAGGGAATGGAGAATACGAGAGACTGGCATAGAGGGAATGGAGAATACGAGAGACTGGCATAGAGGGAATGGAGAATACGAGAGACTGGCATAGAGGGAATGGAGAATACGAGAGACTGGCATAGAGGGAATGGAGAATACGAGAGACTGGCATAGAGGGAATGGAGAATACGAGAGACTGGCATAGAGGGAATGGAGAATACGAGAGACTGGCATAGAGGGAATGGAGAATAGGAGAGACCAGCATAGAGGGAATGGAGAATAGGAGAGAGCGGCATAGAGGGAATGGAGAGTAGGAGAGACTGGCATAGAGGGAATGGAGAATAGGAGAGACTGGCATACAGGGAATGGAGAATAGGAGAGACTGGCATAGAGGGAATGGAGAATAGGAGAGACTGGCATAGAGGGAATGGAGGATAGGAGCGACTGGCATAGAGGGAATGGAGAATAGGAGAGACTGGCATAGAGGGAATAGAGAATAGGAGAGAGCGGCATAGAGGGAATGGAGAATAGGAGAGACTGGCATAGAGGGAATGGAGAATAGGAGAGACCGGCATAGAGGGAATGGAGAATAGGAGAGACTGGCATAGAGGGAATGGAGAATAGGAGAGACCGGCATAGAGGGAATGGAGAATAGGAGAGACCGGCATAGAGGGAATGGAGAATAGGAGAGACCGGCATAGAGGGAATGGAGAATAGGCGAGAGCGGCATAGAGGGAATGGAGAATAGGAGAGAGCGGCATAGAGGGGATGGAGAATAGGAGAGAGTGGCATAGAGGGAATGGAGAGTAGGAGAGAGCGGCATAGAGAGAATAGAGAGTAGGAGAGAGCGGCATAGAGGGAATAGAGAATAGGAGAGACTGGCATAGAGGGAATAGAGAGTAGGAGAGACTGGCATAGAGGGAATAGAGAGTAGGAGAGACCGGCATAGAGGGAATAGAGAATAGGAGAGAGCGGCATAGAGGGAATAGAGAATAGGAGAGAGCGGCATAGAGGGAATAGAGAATAGGCGAGACTGGCATAGAGAGAATAGAGAATAGGAGAGAGCGGCATAGAGGGAATGGAGAATAGGAGAGACTGGCATACAGGGAATGGAGAGTAGGAGAGACCGGCATAGAGGGAATGGAGAATAGGAGAGACCGGCATAGAGGGAATGGAGAATAGGAGAGACCGGCATAGAGGGAATGGAGAATAGGAGAGACCGGCATAGAGGGAGTGGAGAATAGGAGAGACCGGCATAGAGGGAATGGAGAATAGGAGAGACCGGCATAGAGGGAATGGAGAATAGGAGAGACCGGCATAGAGGGAATGGAGAATAGGAGAGACCGGCATAGAGGGAATGGAGAATAGGAGAGACCGGCATAGAGGGAATGGAGAATAGGAGAGACTGTCATAGAGGGAGAGGAGGAAAACAGGAAACTGGTAAACATGGATGTGGTTGGATGAGCACTATGCTCAATAAGTATAATGGCAATGAAGTTATAGGAGACAGAAGCACTGCCTAGGTATAGCATGCATTACCTTTTTTAGTACACAAAGCAGAATCATCCAAATCTTAATACTAGTTATACCTTTATCTTCCTTTAAGCCTGGTGTGAAACTACATTTTGTGGAGATGGGAAGTGGACCTGCTATATGCCTATGTCATGGCTTCCCGGAGAGCTGGTATTCCTGGAGGTATCAGGTGAATATAGCAAAGTACATTCAATATTATAATGGGCTATCTCAGATGCAAGAAATGTGATACTTCTTTCATTGTAACTCTTATTGCGTCCAGCAACAAATATCAAAAACAGCAAACAATGATAATGCAGTAAAAAAAAAACAAAAAACATTGGTTTGTGTACAGATCCCTGCTCTTCTTTTTGTGTATAGATCCCTGCCCTGACACTGTGTAACCTTTCATTTTGGGTATAGATCTCTGCCCTGACACTGTGTAACCTTTCATTTTGGGTATAGATCTCTGCCCTGACACTGAGTAACCTTTCATTTTGTGTATACAGTAGATCCTTGCCCTGACACTGAGTAACCTTTCATTTTGTGTATACAGTAGATCCCTGACGCTTTGTAACCTTTCATTCTGTGTATACAGTAGATCCCTGCCCTGACACTGAGTAACCTTTCATTTTGTGTATACAGTAGATCCCTGCCCTGACACTGAGTAACCTTTCATTTTGTGTATACAGTAGATCCCTGCCCTGACACTGAGTAACCTTTCATTTTGTGTATACAGTAGATCCCTGACGCTTTGTAACCTTTCATTCTGTGTATACAGTAGATCCCTGCCCTGACACTGAGTAACCTTTCATTCTGTGTATACAGTAGATCCCTGCCCTGACACTGAGTAACCTTTCATTCTGTGTATACAGTAGATCCCTGCCCTGACACTGAGTAACCTTTCATTCTGTGTATACAGTAGATCCCTACCCTGACGCTTTGTAACCTTTCATTTTGTGTATACAGTAGATCCCTGCCCTGACACTCCGTAACCTTTCATTTTGTGTATACAGTAGATCCCTGCCCTGACACTGTGTAACCTTTCATTTTGTGTATACAGTAGATCCCTGCCCTGACACTGAGTAACCTTTCATTTTGTGTATACAGTAGATCCCTGACGCTTTGTAACCTTTCATTCTGTGTATACAGTAGATCCCTGCCCTGACACCTTTCATTTTGTGTATACAGTAGATCTCTGCCCTGACACTGAGTACCTTTCATTTTGTGTATACAGTAGATCTCTGCCCTGACACTGTGTAACCTTTCATTTTGTGTATACAGTAGATCTCTGCCCTGACACTGAGTACCTTTCATTCTGTGTATACAGTAGATCCCTGCCCTGACACTGAGTAACCTTTCATTTTGTGTATACAGTAGATCCCTGCCCTGACACTGAGTAACCTTTCATTTTGTGTATACAGTAGATCCCTGACGCTTTGTAGCCTTTCATTCTGTGTATACAGTAGATCCCTGCCCTGACACTGAGTAACCTTTCATTTTGTGTATACAGTAGATCCCTGCCCTGACACTGAGTAACCTTTCATTTTGTGTATACAGTAGATCCCTGCCCTGACACTGAGTAACCTTTCATTTTGTGTATACAGTAGATCCCTGCCCTGACACTGAGTAACCTTTCATTTTGTGTATACAGTAGATCCCTGCCCTGACACTGAGTAACCTTTCTTTTTGTGTTTAAATCACTGCCCTGACATTGAATAACCTTTCTTTTTGTGTATAGATCCCTGCCCTGACATTGAATAACCTTTCTTTTTGTGTATAGATCCCTGCCCTGACACTGAGTAACCTTTCTTTTTGTGTATAGATCCCTGCCCTGATGTTAACATACCTTTGTTTTGTGTTTAAATCACTGCCCTGACATTGAATAACCTTTCTTTTTGTGTATAGATCCCTGCCCTGACATTGAATAACCTTTCTTTTTGTGTATAGATCCCTGCCCTGGCAGACGGGGGTTATAGAGTTCTTGCCTTGGATATGAAAGGTTATGGGGACTCCTCTGCCCCTGCTGGTAAGTTTATGGATATGGTGAAAATGCACATTTCATAAGACATTTCTATATTTAGCAGTCTTTAGTTAATAAATAACACTGTACTATAGGTTTAGATGATTGTTATACTGATAGAAATTCAAAGTGCAAAGTCATTAATTTTCTAAGCAGATAATATTTTGTCAGGTTGAGAACTATATGGAAATTTGCACCTGTCCTGCATTTAAAAACTTGGTGTCACTTTTTACAAGGTTAAATCTGTCCTTTCTCACAACACTGACCAGTGTCTTTTATCATGCGTTTAGCCTAGGTAAAGGCTATATTAAATTATATTATTTAATAAATGCTGTTGCTGACAGTTTTGCTACATCAAAAAATTAGATTTAATAATTGCTGATGTTAGAGTTGCCAAATCACTCTTTTTATGCAGGACCATCATGATTTCTACATTTTGTCAGGCAGGGTTTGAGAGTGCTGCCCGACTGTATGTGGAATTCTTGAGCTCATGATGTGAAATTGAGTCCAGGACCACTCCAGTCACCATAAACACTACAGTGTTTTTCAACAACTTCCTTGGGTCTCCCTGCTTCCAATATATTTTGCAACCTTTCCTGCAGGCTACAGTGGTTATGGTGCTTGAAGTGTTCCTTCGAGTGGATCATGTTTGAGACCTCAAAGTAATCGACATGATTACTTTTCATTTGATTTCACCTTGGAAGCTTGGGAATTCCACACACTGATAGGCGAAGCTTCCAAACACTGCTAGACCGAATGCAGAAATTATGGAAAGAAATGTACATATTAGGTCAAAATTTCCAACTCGAAGAAAATATAATGTTGGCAGCTCAGCTGACTTGGCCTTAAATTTGCAATTCCATGATGATTTCTTGATAATGCACCATAATCCTGTTGATCCGACAACTGTAACTGAAGTTACTCGTCACCTGTACATTTTCTTTTACTAATACGACTGTTTTCAACTGTCGCCAGCAATTCACATTTAATAAAATATTATACTTGAATACCAGGTTATGTAATGCAGTATAAGGTTCCACTTCACTGACTTCGAAATCTGCTTCAAAGTTTCTGTTTGTTTACATCTAGAATTCTAATCTTAGCCAGAACATTCTGCATACTGTAAGATCAATCCACTGAATTGTACCGGTTTCATTGGTCCATAATGAGATCAGGGCCGGACTGGGACACAAATTCAGCCCGGGCAATTAAAGGCAGAGCAGCCCACTATTAGGGGCGGGGCCAGAAAGGGGGCATGTCATGTCACCACCATTGACACGCACACCCCTTTCCCCCCCACCAAATGAGTATGTTAATGTGACGCTCCTCCAGAGCATCCAGTGCTCCTGGCTAAAATAAATGCCATGATTTTTTTTTTGTGCTGCGTTTGCTGGCGATTTGTCTCTGGTGTCCTCAATAGTGGGATACCAGAGATCAAAACAGGAACCGGACTGTTAAAGAGTGTTGTGCATGTGTGGGGATGTTCCTTGTGTTGTTGTATATGTTTGGACGTTGCATGTGTGTAGAGCAATTGTGTGTGTGAAGGGGTCTGTTTGTGGCATACTGCATGTGGCTAGGGGCTGTAGTGTGTGTGTCTCTGGGTTGTAAAGTATGTGTGTTTGTGTGTGTGTGTATTTATATAGGGCCTGTGGAGTGTGTGCATGTAAGGAGCTGTACTGTGTGTTTGTGAGTGTATCTAGGGGCTCTAGTGTGTGTATGCATATAGGAGCTGCAGAGCACATGTGTATAGGGGGGATAATATATGCATAGGTGGTGTAGTGTGTACAAGGGGTGCAGAATATGTATTTATAGGGGATATAAATTAGTGTGGGTGCATGCAGGGGGTGTAATGTGTGTGTTTATAGGGGTATAACGTATGAGAGTGCATGGAGTGAAGTGTAGGTTTATGGGATATAGTGTGTGTATGTGAGTGTCAGGGGAATAGTGTGTATATAAGGGGTATAGAGTGTGTGTAGTGTGTTTGTGTGTAAGTGCAGGAGGTGCAGTGTGGATATATGGGTATAGAGTGTGTATTGTGTGTTAATGCAGGGGCTGTAGTGTGTATGTAGGGGTATTGAGTGTATGCAGTGTGTTTGTGTGTTAGTGCAGGGGCTGTAGTGTGTATGTGTGTTAGTGCAGGGGGCGCTGTGTGTGTAGTGTGTTAGTGCAGGGGAGCAGTATGTTTGTGTGTTAGTGCAGTGTGTGTTAGTGCAGGGGAGCAGTATGTTTGTGTGTTAGTGCAGTGTGTGTTAGTGCAGTGTGTGTTAGTGCAGTGTGTGTTAGTGCAGTGTGTGTTAGTGTGTTAGTGCAGTGTGTGTTTGTGTGTTAGTGCAGGGGAGCAGTATGTTTGTGTGTTAGTGCAGTGTGTGTTAGTGCAGTGTGTGTGTGTTAGTGCAGGGGAGCAGAATGTGTGAGTGTTTGTATGTGTGTAATGTGTTTGTGTGTGTATATGGCCTTAAATTATTATTATTAAAAAGTAAAAAAAAAAAAAAAAAATTCCATTTACTCCCCCTTTTAACTTTGCAGGGGGGGAGGGAGCATTCACATACCTGGTCCAGTGAGGGGGGGCTACGCCACACACACATCCCTGGCGGTCCAGCGGCAGGTAATTCAGTCTGTACCCCGCAGGGTACAGACAAGGTCTCCCTCTCGCGAGCGCTGTTTTTTTCAGAGCGTTGCCGTGGGTTACCATGGCAACGCTCTGATAATCTCGGAGCTCGCGAGAAGAGAAAGGAAGCTCACTTCCCGATCTCCCCTCCGGCCCATGATGGGATAGAACTCCATCTTGGGGCCAGTGCTGCTGCGCATGTGCCGGCAGGGGAGATCTCTTGATCTTTCCTGCTGGCCTCGGCCCATGGCCATCGCGGCCCACCGGGCATTTGCCCGGTTTGCCTGATGGCCAGTCCGGGCCTGAATGAGATGCTCTATAAAAAAAAAAAAAAAAAAAAAAGCAAATACATTTGAAACGTCCAAACTTAATACATTCATAATCACTACAAAACTTTCTACTGTTGCATATTGTAAAAGGAGAGTCACAGTCACCTTTCCATGTTTGTTATGGTTAAGCTCAGAGACTGTATACCTGCCGGAAGGAAGGAAGTAGGGCCCTGATGAGTGTCAAGGCCACAGTCCTGCATGAAACACAGAGCATCCACAAGTACATCACAAAGATAGCTTCCAAAGATGAACTGCTAAGGGAATGCCTGAGACTTCCACAGATCGAGGATGCAGAAAAAGGTTCCTTGGCAAGACAAAACTCTCCATGGGGTGTACCACTGGCAGATAGTGGATGTGGCTCACATGCCAAAATCCTACTAGTGTTTGGAAAAGGCAGGACTGAAAGACAGCACTGAAGCACTAATCCTAGCAGCACAGGAGCAGGCACTCAGCACCAGATCAATAGAATCTGGACTCTACCACACCAGGCAAGACCCAAGGTGCAGACTATGCAAAGAGGCCTCAGAGACAGTCCAGCACCTAGTAGCCGGATGCAAGATGTGAACAGGAACAGCATACACGGAGAGACACAACCAAGTTGTTGGGATTGTGTACCGAAACATCTGCACAGATGGGAGATACCGCCAAGGCTAGTTGAGAATGACCGGGCTAAGATCCTGTGGGACTTCAAGATCCAGACAGACAAGCAAGTGCTGGCCAACCAACCAGACATCGTGGTGGTAGAAAAGGAATGAAAGACTGCAGTTGTGGTGGATGTGGCAATACCCAGTGACTATAACATCAGGAAGAAGGAACATGAGAAGGTGGACAAATACCAAGGACTGAAAGAAGAACTAGAAAGTATGTGCAAAGTGAAGGAAGTAGTAGTCCCCGTTGTGAAAGAAGCACTCGGGCTGTGACTCCCAAGCTGGGGGAGTGGCTTCAACAGATTCCAGGTGGGACATCTGAGATCCCTGTCCAGAAGAGTGCAGTTCTAGGAACAGCTAAGATACTGTGCAGAACCCTCAAACTCCCAGGCCTCTGGTAGAGGACCCAAAAATGAGTAATAAACATACCACGCAGGAGGGATGAGAAAATAATTTTTCATATATATATATATATATATATATATATATATATATATATATATATATATATATATATATATATATATAATGCATAACAAAATGCATAAAACAAGTAATGGCTACATGCATTTTTGGGTTTCTAAATCTTGTCTTCACATTAGAGGTCTAGTTTAATTGGGTATCGCACATAGACACTTCCAATAAGTTAATATGGTTTTATAGCTTGTCAGGAGAAGGATAAATGCTGAAACTTTTTAAGCCAAATATTAACATGTATTTTGGTTCTGTTATAGAAATAGAAGAATATTCTCAAGAAGAACTCTGCAAGGTATCAAATTTAAAACTTGACGTTTTGGTTTGCTAACACTGACATACGGGTATATATAAATAATAATGCACTATTTCTTTCTTTCCAGGGCTTGGTGGTGTTTCTTGATAAGCTGGTAAGTAAAGGAATCATTTTGTAAGTTCTGTTTATTGCCTGAGCAGTCTGTGATTTTGTAGAGCACACGTTGCCAAAGGTAGCCCTGCAGCTGTTGCAGAACTTCAACACCAATTATTCTGCGCCAACCTAAAAGCCTTGTGGAAGTGATGGTTCTGTATCAGTTTTGGTTCCACCTGTTGCCCTGGCATGCCTGCTATAAAGCCTCTGAACGGAGATTTCACCTCCGTTTCTTTCTTTTTGTTCTTCAGTCTTTTTCATCATTTGTATTCCATTTTGCAATGGGCTTTTGTTGTTCCTTTGCTTTTTCAGCAATATGTTTTGGTTTTTGTTCAGTCCACACATTATCTCGTTCTTGTCTGTTTGTGAAAAGATGAAGAGGGAAGCTCTGTAGGCGGCCTTTGTAGGTATTATATGCGGGGAGAAAGGTATACTCTGTGCTAAGACAGGCAGAAATATTCCGATTTTTATTTTTTCCTTACTCACTGAATTTATTGTGTGCTTTAGAAAGAAGAGTCAGAATGGTGGCTATTACAGAAGCAGCAGTAATAAAACTAGAGAAAGAAAATACAAACATAAAATGATCTGCTCATATATTTCCAATTCCCTTCAAGACAAACTACATCGGTTTCTTCTTAGAAGGCAATCCTTTTTTTTTTTTTTTTACTTCAGTAAAAAGTGCATTTTTCCCAATAAATACTCTCTAAATTGGCTTATACATTCATGTTACTGTAGACAAATTTGCTAAATTTCATTGGGAACGTCCCTAAACTACCTCCCATATCTATTCTTCCCCTCTTAATTCTGTAAGACATCCATAGTTGTTTTCAGCAAAGGAACAATGTAAATTTATGAAGAATGATAGTCTGATGTATTATATATATTTTGCAAAAGAATACAAAGTAGAATAAACAGCGATTGCAGCTTCTTAGTTCATTTTGAAGTAAGACCAATCACTTGGGTTGGGGTGGGGAAAAAACATAGATATTAAATCTATTGAATGGTGACACCTCATGTTCTTCATCCTCATTGCCATTATCTTCTTCCTGTCATGCCAAGATCACCTTGCTGCTTTTGAGCATGTGCAAAAGTACATAATTTGAGTCTATGGAAGAGTCTGAACATCCACATATTTTTTATAGTCCCTACTCTTTATCTTTTGATTGTGCTGGATTTCAGAGAAATAATTTTCAGACAATTTTTCACATAGATGTTATCTGTGGAGGCCACCCTGTTAGGAAGAGTTTTCTCCTCCAGAGATGTTCTTTTCCCCCTAGTGTGAGTGATGCTGTAGTAATTTCCTAATAAGTGTAATCCAAAGCAAGTAGAGCAGGTATAGCTCTTAACCCCTTAAGGACACATGACATGTGTGACATGTCATGATTCCCTTTTATTCCAGAAGTTTGGTCCTTAAGGGGTTAAAGGACTACTATAGTGCCGGAAAACATACTCGTTTTCCTGGCTCTATAGGGTCCTTGGGTCACCCTCACCCTCTGGGTCCCTCTCCCGCCGGGCTCTAAGGTGAGGAAGGGGTTAAATTCCTACCTTTTTCCATCGGCTGAATGCGAATGCGTGGCGCATGCGCATTCAGCCAACCTCATAGGAAAGCATTCTCAATGCTTTCCTATGGACGCTGGCGTCTTCTCACTGTGAAAATCACAGTGAGAAGCGCAGAAGCACCTCTAGCGGCTGTCAATGAGACAGCCACTAGAGGCTGGATTAACCCATTTGTAAACATAGCAGTTTCTCTGAAACTGCTATGTTTACAGCAGGCAGGGTTAACCCTGGATGGACCTGGCACCCAGACCACTTCATTAAGCTGAAGTGGTCTGGGTGCCTATAGTGGTCCTTTAACAGAGCAAGTGATTATAGCAATCCAAAGAACAGGGATATAGCTGGTATTGCTTTCTCCCACACACATGAGACGAGGCTCTATGTTGGGGATAAACTGGTTTATTGGGAGCCACACACGGTCTTGTATGTAACTCCCCATGCAAGGGGTTTCCTAAAACATATTCCAGGGGCATTCCCCGCTGGACCTGAGAGGAGATTGTTACAAAGTACACATCTAAATTACATTATCTCTCAGGTTCAGAACATATCATGCATTACACCCCAAAACATACATTTCACAATCAGGTACCCTCTCAAATCCTATATCCCTGGATAGCCTGGATCTGAGCACCCAACATATCCTGAAAACGCTCAGATTTCGCAAACGCAGCTGAAACGCCACCGGGGTCGAGTTTAGACCGACCACACACAAGGCCTCTGCCCAAAACAGTTCCAGGAAATTAGGCTGAGCGGTCTGTCTTTTTTGGGGTGTACAAAATACAATAAAATACTGAATGTAATTGTTCGTGCATACGTGTCTTTGTGTCCTTTGTTCGGGAGTGTGCTCCCACCGAACGCATTTCAGTTCTGATGCATTTAACTGAACGCAGGTGGAGGTGAATGTTTCAGCGGTGTTTGGGCAGTCGAGTGTCCAATTTTGGATGCATACACTCGACAACCAAACACCGCTGCATATGTTCACGGCTAATATGGCCGTCGCCAAGTGTTCGCACATACGAAGCGCGACCACCCAGCTGACTGCTTAGAATGCTGTGGTTATTGCGGTTAAGGAGGTGCTGACAGAGGTTTAAAGGGTCAACGAGCAGCACACTTAGTATATGGGTGGTCTAACAGTTCGTGAGTTTATTCAGTATACGAACAAAATGAGCATAATCAATTCGGTGTACCCCATATACCGAACCAATAGGTGAAAGAAACAAAGTTTTAAAATCCAGGGACAGGGGGACTGTCATATTATCTTTACAAAAACGCTGGAGTAATACATCCTTTTTTTGTTTTAAGCCTGCCAACCAGCTCCATGCTGTGGAATCAGTTCCAGTATAGCAGCAATAACATAATTCCATAATCCCTATATTTTCTCTCAGTCCATGACTCTTGGAAGAGACAAATCCACTAGTTCCTCCATGGGAATATTAAGCATGCCATATTAACTAGTCATTGTACATTAGCCTAACAGAACAATTGTGAAAACACTTGGGAAGCTACTGCTATTGTTTTGGGAATATTTCAGTGATGCACAACTCAGGATTTAGCATTGTGTGCAAATCCAGCAACATTGTTAATTTATTTCTTCATAGTCCACGTCCCTTGTTCTCATCGATTCTTCCGAAGCTGAAAGGACAGCTAATCGTCAATTAAAGTAGGGGAATAAATGAATGCCAAGGAACAGTTAATAATAGTTTGAGCGAGATTGCTGCCCCCTGTAAGCATTTGGGGAGTTGATCAATTCTTATTAATTCAATTACAAATGTTATGAAATTATCTTGGCATCTCTGGAGTATTAGTGATACGACAAGGCGATAGTAAACAAGCCGTGTTCATTCACAGCACATTTCTGTAAATATTTTATAATATGCCGAATCCTGGCAGAATCCAATTACGCACAGTCCATAGAATAAAATTATCAAGTGAGATGGGAATAAAATATATAAAATTCTTGAACAAAAAAATTCATAGCAGTGAATCCTTTACATCCAGCTTTGTATAAATTATGGATATATCCTGAAGGCTTTAACAGCAAACATAGTGTTCAATTTATATTTAATCTGCTACTTGAAGCATTATGCATATACTTCACCTATTGTATGCATGTGTGGACTGGGCATGGATTTTGTTAATTATTATTTTTTTTGTTTTTGTTTATCCCACCTACTTTTTTTTTTTACAGATATAGTGTGAAAAGATGACATCTATTAATTTATGATGTTTTCAGTACAAAATATTATATACAAACATGTTTTTTTTGGAATATTTTCATTTTATTGCAATATACATCCAATGTAATGATTCTTCAGCAAGCCTATCTCTCTGAGCCACTAATTATTTAAAAGGTTTGAAGCTTGATTATAAAGTTAGCTAATTATCACATTGCACTGTGGTGACCTACATCATTCATGCATCAGGACAAAATTAAATAACAAACTGACCTCATACTTAGGAATGTTGCTAGACCCCAACCTATCCTTTAGCCTCAACATTGAAAAACTCTCATCAAGACTATACCCAAAACTAGATGCCCTGTACAGAAACAAATCCTGGCTAAGCCCCACAGTAAAGAAACTGATTGTACAGCAAATGGTAATGCCGGTCATAGAATATAGGGATGTAGTGTATGCACATACCACGCAAACCAACCTTAAAGCGGCACTGTCATGCCGAACTTACCTTTCCTCAATCTCTTCCTCTTCTCCCCCTCTCTCAGGATCTGTTATTCTTTTCTTCCTGTCTTCATTAGTTTTCTTTAAAATCATAAGACAAAGTAGGGACTCTTTTGTCTTATGGAGGATACCTCCGCTTGACCAGCTCTGACCAGCGGAGGAGCAAAGTGTGCTTCATTTCTGCTGGTCAGAGCAATTTTCCCATGATTCCTAGCTTTCCTCCCTGTTCCCACGATGCTTCCTGTCAGTATTGCCGAACGTCCTGTCACTTAGACAGAACGCCGGCAAAACTGCTGAATTGCATCCTAACAGAATGAGCACTGTTTCTCCATTCGTGTTAAGATGCAATTCGGTACTTTGTTCGGATCGCAATTTCATTCGAATTAATGAAATTCCGATCCTATTTGTGCTGTGGCTGCATCTTGCAGCCGCTTAGTAGATAACTCCCTAATTCCCATGGTATTAGGGAGCTATCTACTAAAAGGCTGAAAGACCTAAATTGGTCTTTCAGCCACATTTACTAATACTAAGTAAAGATTACTTAGTATTAGTAAATTCAGCCCCTACTCGCTATACCGCGAGTAGGGGCATGTCTATTCAACAGTGAGCAGACTATGGCTGCTCACTGTTTAAAAAAAAAATAAAAAATACTAACCGCCCCCCCCTGTGCCGGGTGGGTGGGGGCCCCCTAAATAACAATTTGGGGGGAGGACCTATTGTCCTCCCTCCCCCGCCCCCACCCATGGGCGACGGGTGGGGGCCCTAAATGACAATGAGGGGGGGGGGGCTACTGTCCTCCCCTCCCCCAGCCCCCACCTCTGCGCGGTGGGTGGGGGCTATAAATCACAATGGGGGGACCTATTGTCCACCCACCGCCCCCACCCCTGCGAGGTGGGTGGGGACCCTAAATAAGGATAAGGGGGGGGGGGGACCTACTGTCCTCCCCCTGGTCCCCCACCCCTGAGCGGAGGGTGGGAACCCTAAAAACCAGTAGGGGGGGGACCTACTCTCCTCCCCCCTGGCCCCCACCCCTGAGCCCTAAAAAACAAATAGGGGGCGGGGACATACTGTCTACCCCCCCCCCGGCCCTCACCCCTGAGCGGCGGGTGGGGGCCCTAAATAAAAAGTCACCCCCCCCCCCCCGGCCCTCACCCCTGAGCGGCGGGTGGGGGCCCTAAATAAAAAGTCACCCCCTCCCAATCAAGGTCCCAAGCCCCTAGTCAACCCCCACCAAAAAATAGGGGGGAATAAAATAGCTAACCTGTAAACAAAAATTAAACTTACCATTTGACGTATTCTTTTTTCTAAAATCTTCATTTTTCTGCCCCAAAAAAGGCCAAATAAAAAGCCATCATACCCGTCGAATTTAAAATAAAATAAAAAACCTGAGCGCAAAAAAAAAATCCTGACGAAAAAACTCGACGCTAAAAAAATTAATCCATATTCACCCATGGAGGGCTCCGCGCAGACTGAGCACTGTGATTGGTTAGATTCCAAGCCCACCAATCAGAGTGGTCTTTGTCATTTTACACGCTGTGTAAAATGACACAGAGCACTGTGATTGGATGGGTTTCAAGCCACCCAATCAGAGTGCTCTGTGTCATTTTACACAGCGTGGGAAAATTCTTTGTCATTTTACAGAGCGTGGGGAAATTCCAAAGAGCACTCTGATTGGCTTAAACCAACCAATCAGAGTGTTCTTGGCCTAATTGCCTTTATAAGCCTTCCCCCGCCCTGCAGAGCTCAGTCTGCGCGGAGCCCTCCATGGGTGAGGCTGGATTAATTTTTTTAGCATCTTTTTTTTTTTTTTTCGCGCTCTGGTTTTTCATTTTATTTTAAGTTCGACGGGTATGATGGCTTTTTATTTGCCCTTTTTTGGGGCTGAAAAATGAAGATTTTAGAAAAAAGAAGACGCCAAATGGTTAATTTTTGTTTACAGGTTAGTTATTTTATGCCCCCCCGCTCATTATTTTTAAGGTGAGGGGGGTAGGTAGGGGATAGTTTTATTTGGGTGGGGGGTGGTGACCCCTAGTCACCTTGATTGGGGGGGTTATTTAGGGCCCCCACCCGCTGCACGGGCCCCATCTGCACCTGGGCCCATCAGGTGGCCCAAGCATTTAGAGCCACCCGATGAGCCCTATATCTTCAGGGGCCCGGTCAGCGCTGCAGCCGTGTAATAGCGCGACCTGTCCCCTTTAAAAAGAATTGCGGCTGCACCGCAAGTGCTGCTGGGAGGAAGTGACGGCGGGTCACTTCCTCCTCCCAGCTTACTCCGCGCGGGGGGAGAGACAGCTGAGGAGAGGCGAGGCATCACATCCGCTCCCATCATCCCCAGCCACCCTCCTGGCTAAAAAATGAGGTGTATATATGTATGTGTATGTCTGTTTGTCAGTATGTATGTGTGTATATATCGATGTATGTGTGTATGTATATATGTCTGTGTGTGTATGTATATATGTCTGTGTGTGTGTATGTATATATGTCTGTGTGTGTGTGTGTATGTATATATGTCTGTGTGTGTGTGTGTATGTATATGTGTGTGTGTGTGTGTGTATGTATATATGTCTGTGTGTGTGTATGTATATATGTCTGTGTATGTGTATGTATATATGTCTGTGTATGTGTATGTATATATGTCTGTGTATGTGTATGTATATATGTCTGTGTGTATGTGTATGTATATATGTCTGTGTGTGTGTGTATGTATATATGTCTGTGTGTGTGTGTATGTATATATGTCTGTGTGTATGTGTATGTATATATGTCTGTGTGTGTGTGTATGTATATATGTCTGTGTGTATGTGTATGTATATATGTCTGTGTGTGTGTGTATGTATATATGTCTGTGTGTGTGTGTGTGTGTATGTATATATGTCTGTCTGTGTGTGTATGTATATATGTCTCTGTGTGTGTGTATGTATGTATGTATGTATGTATGTATGTGTGTATGTATGTATATATCTCTTGTGTGTATGTATACCGGTCTGTGTGTGTATGTATGTATATATCTATCAGTATGTATGTATGTATGTCAGTGTGTATGTATGTATGTCAGTATGTGTATGTATGTATGTGTGTATCTGTGTGTGTCAGTATGTGAGTATGTATGTGTGTGTATCTGTATCTCCTTGTGCGTGTGTCAGTATGCCAGTATGTGTGTATGTCTCAGTATTTGTGTCTGTTAGTATGTGTGTATCTTTCTGTGTGTGTCTGTGTGTATTCCTGTGGGCAGGATTTGGAGGTGGACACCGGTGGGCCCAGACCTTGAGCTGTGTTAGGGGCCCCAAAATGTCTGATGTGGTTATTTTGAACACTGGACATTTTTCAATAGATCCTGCCAAATGTCAGCTAAAGGCCAAACTAGTTATAACCAAACTGCAGCTTAATTTCCCTGCTCTCGATGAGAAGAGGTTTTGGGAGTTATTTAAAGTTAGGGTTTGAATTAGGGTGATGAGTAAAATACTAAGTTTGTCTGCATCAGTAGAATTGACCTAAATGAATAAAGGGGATATGGCTGCAGTTTGGTTGTTTGGGAATTGTATATACATAGATTTAGAAGGTGTTAACTACTATGAGCAGTAGCGTAATGGTTACATAAATTTGGCTGCGATAGCCAAATTTGTCTTTTTTTGAATAGCCAAATAGATTTCACATATAAAGGTTTTGGCCAACGCAAAATCATTTGGCTGCCATAACGCGCTTAATAAATTGATCTCATAGTTATTGTGGCGAAAGTAACCTCGCCACTTGTACTTGGAGGGGCCTGCTTGCCAACCTCCTGCCCACAGACTATGGGCCCTGCAGGGAAACCTGTAAAAGACTACCGAACTTGACCGACTGTTAGCACTGATTTCCCTGGAACTGTTTTGGGCATAGGACCATGTGCACGGTCGGTCAAAACTATGACTTCCAGGAAAGTACTGAACCGATCTGATTTTTATGTATGTTGTTCACGCAGATCGGGGACTAACGTTTATGGGGTTTTATGTGTTTTTAAGGTACAATTTTATGAAACCCCAAAAAGTATGTTTTTCTGTGCTTAGGGATAATTGGGTTAGATTAGTACAGTTCCTGATTCAATTATCTCCCAAGCACAGAGGATGGATTCTATTGTTTGTTTGTGTATGGGAGTGTCTCACTGTATGACTCTGTTTTTATTGGTTTATTCACTTTGTGTCCCTGTACCCAACAAGGTCCACCTGGGTGTCACACTTGTTGGGAAACTCGCATAAAAGGCCAGTGTGGCTACCCATTAAAACAGACTTACTTCACCCTCAATCTAGAGTCTTGTCTCTTTTTGGGGGAAACTGCTATAAAGCTATCACTACTAGCTTTTGGAAGAGCTGTTCCTGCTACACTCTCTTGGAGGAGAGGTTCATTCACTGGAAGCTGGATCCAGGTCTTGGGTCCAGGATGGGTGCAGGACGGAGAGACCCCAACCAAGCTGCGGTGATTCGTGGGGTCTATAGTGTCCGGTGCGGTAGTTATGGTCCTCAGTGCCAGCTAGGAAGCGGTTCTCGGCAGAGGTACCCAGCCGGGGTACAGGGAGCTCCATTACAGTTATTATTTAACAGTTTTATATAATGTATTAGGAACATATTATTGGAAAAAAATAAATGAAAAGCATATCTTCATTATATTTGTTACAAATCGTTATTTGTAACTGGCCTTTTAAATAGAACCTGGCCCTGCTTCCCTGGATTGTGGAGAAGCCTAATGGCCAGCCTCCTTCCTCGTGACTATGGCCCTGGAATATATTACCTTTTAAGACTTACCTTCGGGCACAAAGGATTCTGGTATGCTGTTCTGGGCCCTTTAACTGTTTGGTACTTCGATACTGAACTTCGGATACAATCGAAGTACCGAAGTAGTCGAAGTGGCCGCCATTACATTCGAACACGTGGCAGCGGCCATTTTAAAACAGTCGTCCGCGGTGACCTGTACCTTCCAGTATCCTTCGACACCACAGCCAGAGACTAAGTCCCGTTCGAACGTCCGAACACCCGTTCGAATGGGACTTCATCATCTTTGTATGGGAAACCGATTGTCCTCGACTAGCGACCCCCGAGGAGGTTTTAACCGCGGTTTACTTTGGCACTTCGACAGATGTCGAAGTGCGTTCGACTATTCGAACACCGTCTTCGGATGGGACTTTACTGGTTTTCAGGACAGAGATAGACCGACCACACAGCCTGAATCTGTGGAACTGTTTGTGGGCATGCAAACAGGCGTGCGGTCGGTCCAAAGAGACTTTTTAATATCTCTGGAACCACTGGACAGATTCTCACGAATTTTGAGTATGTTGTTCCCCAATTTATGTTGTTCATAAAAATGTAAGTTTTATTAATGTATCATGTAAAATGGGAAAGTTATAGAAATGTATAAAAATGTGTAAGTTTTAGCTTGGAGATAATTGAGTAGATACAGTAGGAAACTCAATTATCTCCCGAGCTGAGGGGAGGGAACCTGTGGGCTGTACTTTGCTGTTATTGGTGATTTTATGCCTCCCCCTGGGAGTGTCCTGTTTGCCTGTACCTCAATAAAAGCCAGGTTGGGTGTGCCAGCACTTCAGACCTCTGCTGACCCTCTAACTTGTAGCCTTGACTCATGTTTGTAGGGGACAGCTATAATCACTACAGGGATTGCTATGCTCTTCATACTCCCTTAGCTACTGAGCTCTTGTAAGAGCTCTTGTTCCGGATCCTGCTTCGCTCTACAGAAGGAAGAGGTTCGCCTATTGGAACCTGGAGCCTGGTCGTAGGTCCAGGGCGCAGAGCAGACGGCGAGATACCAGCCCAGCAGCGGTGGTTCGTGGAGTCTGCAGTGCTTATGGTGACTGCGGTGCTGATGGTCCTTTGGTGAGCGCTAGGAGCATCCTTTCCTACGGTCCAACTTCCAGCCAGCGTGGAGGCAACCGTAACAATATTCTTGTCAAATAATGCATCTACAGGACAGCTTAGATAATCAAACTGCATTTCTTTAATCTAAACAAATAGTATGTTGGGTGCTGGGAATTGAATATTTGCAGAGGTATACATTATTCATTCTGGATGAAATCTCTGAGTACTTGGGAATCTGTGTAGGGAGGTCTTTCTCATCGTATGCATTACTGTTAGAAATTCTCAGGGCACTTTCTATGAGATTTGTGGGGTCTGTATACATTGTGGACACTGCCATTAATTACTTCAGAATGAAATGAGCCATCTTTGTAAGGATTTATAGATAAACAGGTTTGAACATGAAGATAATTTCGCGAGGAGATAACATTTTAAGCTGATGCTTTTATGTTAGTGTGTTAGCTGATGACTTAATGTATGCTGCCATTCAATAAAAGCATAACATTTCAGCAAAGTAATGTGGATGCCGTTTTGAATTCTGTGAGAAACCACTCCCTCAGCGTACATACGTGCCTGGCTAAGCAAGTTGTTTATAAAAGGTTACTCCAACCAAAAACTGTGTTTTCATTTAAAAAAAGAAAGCAATAACTCATTTGTCGATATGAATTGCCATTCACATCCTTCTAATATATCTGCATTACTCATTGTGCAAAATGAAAGTAAAATCTGAAATGTAAGAGAAATGATTGAAAAGGAGAACTATTTTCCGCACATCATACCCGGTTTGTAAAAGGTGACATTATATTCACTATATTGTACTAGAATTACATAGTGTTTAATCCATTTACTCTGCGGTAAGGAACATGTTTTAAGCTAATAGCCGTCAAACTCCCTGTAGAAATGCCCTGGGTCTTTTGATTTCCTTAAAGATGCAGAGATGCATTCTAGCTGTACACACATTAGTTTTGCGCTAGTTAACATGTGGAAAATTGATAGCTGCTGAATTCTAAAGGTCAGAATCCTTCATCCTCTGGATCAGGGTTTGATTTGCTGTAGCTGCCTAATGTCCTCTGGGGAAGCTGAGTGCCTATTACACTGCCTAATGAAGTACAGTCATATGTTCAGATCCGCAAACAGAGAGGCAATATACGACAAACTAGATTTGGCTTTAAAAAAGTGATGAAGTTGCTTTGTTTTACAAATCTCCACTCCATAATCTTACAATCCTCTTATCTTCTTCTGGGAAGATGTTTTGTTCTATCTTTCTTTCCTTTCTATAATTACGTTATTTCTGTATTTACTTTTGTTTTATTAGTTAACAAGTTTGACAGTATCCATTTTTATCATTTTAATTAGGGTATTTCTCAGGCTACATTTATTGGTCACGACTGGGGTGGTGCCATAGTGTGGAACATGGCACTTTTCTTCCCAGAAAGAGTAAGGTAAGTAAAAAAAAACAAAACATGAATTATAAAATATAAAATTCCAGGATGTTGCTTCACGTCAATTTACTTTGCGATATCAGTGTAAACTGATAAAATGGGAAGCACTGTTGTGTTTTTTAACCTTAAATTAGATCATTTGCAATGTGGAGTTCTCATCAGCTCTCTGAGGTGTCAGGAGGTTACCACTTTGCATGGACAATCTGGTGGTCTTTTTGTGTCACCTTAGCAGTTGGTGATTTGTGTCATGCGATCTTTTGGTTAATACTGGCCTTACAGAGAACTTCCCTCTGGGATTAGCACAGACAGCCGCATGCCAACTTACTAAAAGAACTGTAACAACCCTTGCTCCGAGCTCCTGCTTAAACGTTGAGGGCACTTGGGCATAGCAGCACATGAGCTCTAGGCCAGTTGGCATGGGTAGCCACAGTTAACTATTTGCCTCTGCTGCATTGCTCCACCTATTCCCTAAAATATCCACAGTAAAGTTAAATATCAACATCACACCAGAACTGTAAGTGATCATGAATCTAATTGTGCACGCTGCGGGTGTTAGACATATAATATAATTTAGAGTGTTTATAGACAATGCATGCGACACCCCCTGTTGTTTGCATGAATTAAATTGTACTTCTCTGTTACCTGTTCCTGCTGTTAATTTAATGGTGACTCAATAATGATATAGATAAAGATATATATATATATATATATACATACATATATCCTTGCATATAATCTTTGCTTTCACAGGGCAGTAGCTTCACTGAACACTCCCTTCTTTACTGCCGATCCAAAAGTGAGAGCTTTGGATAGAATAAAAGCTAACCCCCTCTTTGACTATCAGCTTTATTTCCAAGAGCCGGTAAGCTGTAATCTTACAAAATGCCTGTTGAACTGCTGTTGCCAATAGCCCATAGTAATTTAGTACACCACCTGTGGCATTGCATGAGCCGATCCCTGATTTCCATTGGACTATTCTCTTTCCCAGCTTCTCTCTCCAATTTGAGGGGCCTGATGTTATCTCTTTCACCTTTGCTCCTGCTTAAAGGGACACTATCAGCACTAAAACAACTTTAGTTTATGAAGCAGTTTTGTGTGTAGCAAAGGGAGGCCAGGGGGACTAGATGGTGTTTTTAACACTAGATGGTCATGAATACATGTCTGTGCTCTTGACCCTATAGTTTTCCTGTAAAGTTCAATCAATATAGTAGGAGATACAAACATATAAAGTAAACACACTGTGCTATCAGATCTGATTGAAAATTAATAATTTTTTTTCTGTGAATCACAGCCAGGGGTGGTGTGGCTAGTGCTGCATAAACAGACACAAAGTGATTTAACTCCTAAATGGCAGTGAATTGAGCAGTGAGACTGCAGGGACATGATCTATAAACCAAAACTACTTCATTAACCCTTTCAGGACCGCTGACGGTTCAGGACCGTCAGCGGTAAAACATGCGTTTGGACCGCTGACGGTCCTGAACCGTCATAACGGTCTGGGGCTACTTACCTGATCGCCGTCGGTCCCACGGCGGCGATCAGTGCTCCACCCGGTCCAGGGGGGTTGCCTGTCTGCCCGGGCAGTCCCCCCTCGGCAGATCAGGACCCTGCGGCCATGTGATCACTCGATCACATGACCGCAATAGGTGTCTGTGTATCTGCCTGCAGGGGGACTGTCTGTGCTGACAGGCAGTCTCCCTGCAAGTGAAAAATCAAAAAAATAAAGTTAAAAAAAAAAAGTGTAAAATCAGTGTAAAAAAAAAAATAATAATATGTGTATATATATATATGATATATATACATGTATTATATCTATATATAATATATGTATATGTATCATATATATATAATGTCATATTAAGTGTATTTTTATATTTATATATACGTATATTAATATAAAAATACACTTATATTTAAATTACACACGAATATATACAATATATATATAATTGCTATATATATGGTATATATATATTATTATACAATACAAATAATATGTTAATAAAATAAATAACAAAAAATAAAAATAATTTTTAATAATTATAAAAAAATATTTATATATGCAATTTTATTCTAACAGTATTTTGATATATATATATATATATATATATATATTTATATCAAAATATACTTAGAATGTAATGATATATATATATATGTATAAATAAATAAATAAAAACAATACGAAATATACATATGTCCATATACATAATTACATAAATAATTTCATAAATATACACGTAGACGTCAAATATATAAATATGTATATATATTAAAATTCTACATGTGTATTTATGTAATATTTTTACCTAATTAAGTAATTTTAATGATTGCAATTTGAGGGACCTGCCTGCCAACCCAGGCCGAAAGTCCAGATAATTTAATTTGCTAGCACTGTGTTTAACCCTGTAACTTTCTATGACACCCTAAAACCTGTACATGGGGGTACTGTTTTACTCGGGAGACTTCGCTGAACACAAATATTAGTGTTTCAAAACAGTAAAACATATCACAGCGATGATATTGTCAGTGAAAGTGAAGTTTTTTGCATTTTTCACACACAAACAGCACTTTCACTGAGGATATTATTGCTGTGATACATTTTACTGTTCTGATACACTAATATTTGTGTTCAGCGAAGTCTCCTGAGTATAACAGTACCCCACATGTAGAGGTTTTATAGTGTTTGTGAAAGTTACAGGGTCAAATATAAGGCTTGATTTTACTTTTTTTTTTTATTGAAATTTGTCGGATTGGTTAGGTTGCCTTTGAGAGCGTATGGTAGCCAAGGAATGAGAATTAGCCCCATGATGGCATACCATTTGCAAAAGAAGACAACCCAAGGTATTGCAAATGGGGTATGTTCAGCCTTTTTTAGTAGCCACTTAGTCACAAACACCGGCCAAAGTTAGCGTTTCTTGCATTTTTAACACACAAACAAATATAAATGCTAACTTTGGCCAGTGTTTGTGACTAAGTGGCTACTAAAAAAAACTGGACATACCCAATTTTGAATACCCTGGGTTGTCTACTTTAAAAAAAATATGTACATGTTAGGTGTGTTTCGGGGATTTATGACAGATAACGGTGTTACAAGGTCACTATTGATACATTTAAAATATATATATATTGAAACAGCAATTTCCTACTTGTATTTATAGGCCTATAACTTGCAAAAAAAAGCAATAAAGCATGTAAACACTGGGTGTTTTTAAACTCGGGACAAAATTTTGAATCTATTTAGCAGTTTTTTTCATTAGCTTTTGTAGATAAGTAAAAGATTTTTCAAGTAAAAGTCCAAAAACATGTTTTTTTTTTAATTTTTCACCATATTTTATTATTTTTTTTAAATACAATATTGGACATAATACAAATAATGGTATGTAAAGAAAGCCCCTTTTGTCCTGAAAAAAACAATATATAACTTGTATGGGAACCGTAAATGAGAGAGCGGAAAATTACAGCTAAACACAAACACCACAAAAGTGTTAAAACTGCTCTGGTCCTTAACGTACAAACATCGCAAAAACAGGCCGGTCCTGAAGGGGTTAAGCTAACGTTGCTTTGGTGGTTAGAATATCCCTTTAAAGTTTGAAAATGCCACAACGTCCCTTTCAAGGCCAATCACCAAACCGTTTAATATCTTATTATGCTGTGAATATGTTTAAAATTCAGAAAGTTAAAGCTTACTTATACAGAACATGTATTTTTCTCTAGGGTGTTGCTGAAGCAGAGCTTGAAAGAAATCTAGAAAGAACATTTAAGCTGTTTTTTCAAGGTTCAAATGAACAGGTACAGTACATACTTTCCTTTAACAATGACAATAGGGTTTATTTACCATATTCCATTTCAGTTCAGTCTGTGCAGGGGTAGAATTGCTGCAAAATGTGGACGTTCGTTACATAATAAGTGCTTTCAAGTTAGTCTATCTACCTATTTTAATAAGTTAAGCTAATTTGAAAACATATTCTAAAGCAGAATCATTATGTTCATGCATCGTGTTTAACGATAAAAGAATATTCCAATATAGAATACTCCTAATATGTTTCTAGCTTGCTGTGAAATGTGCAGACCTACCAGGATAGCTCTGCTTCTGTTCTTCAGCAGTCGTGACCTATTCCATATTGGAAAATAGCTGAAATACAAGATACCATCCTCATAAATTGTGTACATCGAACACGGAGTGTGTCTGAAATTGTATCCCGTCTTCTCATTACGATTACATTAAACTGGTTCAATTGTTTAACAAAATGTAAAACGATCATCACTAGATAATTCAACTGGTCTACATAATTGAGTTTCTGTATTTTTGCACCATAACTAAAAAAGGAAACTGACAGAATCAAATGATTGCTGCAATATAAGAACACTACACCGTCAACAGCTGAAAATGATCTTGGTGGCTGACGGGCATTCGTCCCACATTTAGCTCTCACCTTTCCCTCACCTTTAGCCACTTCTAAAGAGGTGTTTGTATTACAGCCATGCCAGGCACTTAGACACGTCTGGTCTGGTAAGTATATTAGTTAAATATATTGGTACAAACTGGAGCGGAGTGAGATATCTTTCTGTGCAAACATGCATAATTTAGTTATTCTAAAGTTGCGAGAGATACAGATTTCATCTCGATGAAAGACATAACATTCGACTTGTAAAACTGGCACCTACTGGGAAACTTTGAATATTTGCCTTCTGAATGTCACTGTTAGTAATGTTCTATGCCACCTACTGATCAAATGAGTTTCTCAGAGTTCTAAAGTCAGCCAAGTTTGCGGACATAACGGAGTAAAGACTTTTAAAATCCTTTGTCAGATGTTTTTATGTAGACGTAACAGATTGAATATGAGAAATTTAATTTTAGCAACACAGATGCCACTTCACTTTCTTATTAGGACTTTTAAATGCTATATCCATTCTAAAGGAAGCACAGGAGTACAGCAAGGTGAAACCCAAACTTCTTGGTTGTCTTAAACAAAGGTTTTACTTTATAAGCTGCAATGTTGAAATTATTTTATTTGGATAGAAATTAATCTTTACACTGATTAACGTTTCGACGTGTATATACACCTGTTGATTAATAGATTTCTGGTGATGGTATGTGGTTTTTTTTTTTATAATACTCTGACTGCTTATGGCTTTCATTATTGCCACTTGGATAATGGTCTCTAGGTGTCATGTAATTGCTACGCTCTGCATAGAATTGACCATTAAATCCTAGTTATTGCTGCATCTGTGATGGTGGTTTGACAATGATGGAAGGTCTTGGACTACAGCCTGATCTGTCAGAGTCCGCTTTGATGGTTTTTCTCCGATGTAGATATATTTCAATGATTGATCTTTGCTCATAGTGATTGCTTCTTGGTTTTTAATCCACCTGGTGATTATTCTGTCTGAAAACACAACTATCAACTGCCTAGTAATAGAGCTGAGGTTGCTGCTTTGGGGAAGACACATTTGCAAGACATAAAAAGGTGTGTGAGATAGAAAGGGACTTAAGTATGGAAAGGATTAACATTGCAGGCACAGAGGGAATGATCAAGAATGGGAGTGCCCAGGAAACAAAATGGACACATGGTAGTGAGTGGCATGAATCACATATTTAAAACAGAGTTTAGGCACCTGGAAAATAACTTACACAGCTGAGTACAACATCCAGTGGGAAAGACAGTTTTGTGGGGCAGTCTAGCCATGGAGTTGCTGAACTTACCTATTCCTGATTTCAGTTATAGTCAGCCCTAACCAAACTAGGGATTTGATTTAAAATTAGCCGATGTTAATTGTGATTACAGCGGCTTTTAGGCTCTCAATAAGCCTGTTAACAGTTAGGAGCAATTAATAGAAGCAATTTTAAGGCTTATCGGGAGACGATGACTTTCCGTTTGAGCGACTTCAACTTTCATGGAATTTAAGAAACTTTCATATTCGTTATATTAATTTTCATTGAAAATATGGAATTTGGTGATTCAAAATAATTTATCAAGCATTTACCAACCCTGAAATTTGCTTATCGAATTTGAAAGCAAAAAGCTGTTGCTAAATGGGCTGTTATTCGTGAACACATAAAAACTCCACAGAACAGTGTGGTCTAACCGTAAACATACCGCTTAATAACCCCTTAGCGTTGGGAGGAAGAGGGAGGGGAGAAGCACGAAATGTACCCTCTCATCAGAATTTAGAGCAGGGAAATCATATTTGAAGTAGCCTGTCACTGGGTGTTTAAAACATTAATTTAAGATATAAAATTATATGATGGCATGATAGACGGGAGCAAGTAGTATGCTTATTGCAGCAGAGCATCCGCCGCTGGGTCTCTCTTCCAGCTTTAGCCAGTATCGGCTATAGCCACTCTGTCAATCACCAGTGCTTGCCAGCTGAGGGAAGCCCAATCTCTGGAGGAAAGCTGCTGCTTCATCTGCTGAGGCAAGTTGGTAGGTGCGGCCCTTTCTGGTAGCGATCAGGGTGTGTGAGGGACCCGATTTGTAGGCAACTCCCACTGTTCTCAATGTCTGCGTCACCTGTTAAAGGGACCTTCTCCAGTTTAGGGTAGAGCGACAGAGGTCCTACAAGAAGTGGAGCTGCGTTGCCTCAAATTGGTATGGTGTGTTGTTCTTCACCGCTTCTAGGACCGTCATCTTGTCTCTGAGCATCAGGAAATGCACCAGTACATCCCGAGGCTGGAGCCTTGGTGAACTTGGCTAGCCTGAAGTATTCGTCCAGTTGTAGCCCCTTAGCCGAATGTTGGGGTATCAGAGAGGCCAAGAGGCGTCGCAGACAGTGCGGCAGTTCTTGGTCGTCAATAGAATCTGTGATTCCCCTAATTTTGATGTTAGTGCGTTGTTGCGCATCCTCTATTGTGTCCATTCTGACTTGCATGACTTTTTGGGCAGCTTGTAGTTAGAGTATCTGCTCCGTGTTACTCTCATGTTGTTGGGCCATGGAGAAGACTTTCTCCGCAGTAGCCCTCATGCTGGTATTGATCTTGCTGAGATCTTCACGGATATTGTCTAGGTCCGCATTGAAAACTACACAAATATTCAGCATTAGGGCCTCAATATCGCCCTTGGCAGCTGGGGTTGTTAGATCGCCCTCCATATGTGGGATGTCGTCAGGAGCATCGAGGATTTCGTCCTCGGAGGCGGTATAAGGTGAGTCCAGCGGCGCCGCCATTTTGGGCCTAGGCCACGATTGCTTGTGAGCAGTCACCCACGAGGGTTTTGAGCTTTTTGGCCTTTTTCCCCATGTAGTGGTAAGTTGGCCGATGTGTTTTCTGCCTGAAACAGGTAGGTAGATAGGGTAGGGATTTGCCGCATATCCAACGTGAGCTCTGCTAGCATGCGTCTGCTACCTTCAGTGCTCAGACCACGCCCCCGTGGAATTGATTTTATAGATGGATTGTGGGTAAATTTGATTGGCAACTGAAACAGAACCTTGTTTTAAGCAACACCAATTATCAAGTTTTGCCAACCTGCTATGCATAAGGACAAATAGTCCCTACTTTCTTTATATATTTTATAACTAGAGCGCTCAGGAAAAAAACGAAAGCAAGATTCAGACACAGGGATCTATATAGAAGCAAATAAGATGAAGTTTAGTTTTTGTGACATGTCTGGCTTTAAATAACTTGTACGATCTCTTGTACCTTTCAGCAAAAGACTTTGCTCTGCAGCACAACAAATGCTTGGAAGCAAATAGCTCCATTAGTAAATAAAACAAAAACATAATATTTTTTATGAAAAAATAAATCATAAATTAGGCTGCTTGGTAAGCCATTAGAAGCTTTATTAGCTACCCAGAAGCTGGGCCTCTATGAATGGATGACTGCAAACAGGCCTTGGTGGTACAGATGCCAGAATAGAACAGTTTGGTCTATTTGAGTCTGAGCTGGGGAATTAGTTGGAGGTAGTTCATCTTGAGGCAAGTGGTTACAAGAATCAGAATCTAGGATGTCCACATCAGTAACCATTACGGCTAACATAAAAAATTGCAATAACATCTGCATCAGATACCTGGAATCGACGAAATCCTTATCTTTAATTTAAATTAGTATGGTGCCTACCATGGATAAATGTTGCAAACGTCCGATAGATTACACACAGATTACATAAGGTTTAGGGGGTAAACATTTGTTTACCAAGTCACATACTTCATCTCGTTATATAGTGATGTTGGCCTTACACTTGCCTCCCACTTTTTGCAGATGAGTGGTGTCATTGGTTGAACCATGGCTATAAAGTGATGGTTCATCCTTATGGTATGGGCACATCTTTGAGATACAAGTAAATATGCCAACGTGAGCCAGTGAAAGCCAGAGAAGTATAAAAAAATAATTAAGGAGCATTGTTTGATTATTTTCTATAAGAAATAGTTTGTGCTATGGACACATTTGTTTTGGGATACTCTGCATCCCTCTGGTGCTCTTGAAGATTAAAATATTTTTTCTCTGCTGTCAATTCCTATTTTCTTGTAATTAATTTATAGAATGAAGCTAAACGAATAAACTGTGAAAGACTAGGTAATATATATCACAGGAAGCTTACTGGTATGGCAAGACTAATTTACAGATGATATATTGCTCTTTTTCGGAGGTCATTTTACACAGAGGTAAAGTCATCAGACAGCCCTTATTTCAGACTCACGTTGAGCAATAATTCTCCTTGTCATACGGCACATTGCCATCATATTTCCTTCTCTATCATTCATTGACTGTTGAGGAGAAACCTCCATCATTCTTGTCCATCTAGAAATATGCAAAGACACAAAGTTCCGCTCTCTGCAGAGCATGCACACATCATTATTATAAAGATGGAAGCACGGTCTATTCCTGCGGCGCCTGCATGGAATACTAAATTAAATGTTGCTATTGTTAATATAATTGTAAAACTAAAGCCAAGGGTGGCACGGACAGACATTCATTTCACAATGATGGAGTTAAGAAGAATTTTTTTTTTTTTTTTTTTTATCCTTCTTCTTATTCAGAAGTGTAGTTCGTGGTGTCTCTGCACCCCTAGTTTAGATATATGCTGACATTGTGGTGCCTGGAAGAATATGGGGATGGTAGAAACCTTTACTAAACCATCTTTTTATCCCATATTTGCAATCATGTTCTTCTTCAGCTTTACCTGCATGTGAGTCTGAGAGATCCCACATGCGACCACACTCACATGCAATGAGATGCCATAGACATTTATTACACATTGCACTGTAACATTTAAATGTGCCAGTGGAGACTGCTGGAAACTATTCTTAAAGTCTTAGTATGGCTCGTTATGCAAATTCACTTCATGTGTTTTAAGTGTCCTGATTAATGTAATGTTTTATATGTACTCCAAGCACCATCACTAAAGAATTTACCAGCACCTAAAGCCTGTGCTTGGGATAATTTTAACACGATATGAGATGGGAAAATATTGCAGGTTTACTCTATGAAAAAAAAGTCACTTTAGAGTCATTTTTCTTGAAATATTAAAATAAATATATGTACTAGATATTAAAACATGTTTCAAAATATTGAATAGTTTTCAACGTATATCCAGAAATATTAAATCAATTTGAAAAGCTGATGCAAAATGATTAAATTGAGGCCTATGTAAGAGCTATTAAATAAATCAATTTTCCTGAGGGCTAGCTACTTTCAGTAACTCAATAGACAACCCTGACTTCTTAGTGACCGAGTGCCTTGCTTTCTTGTGATTGAGGTTTTGGAGAATAACCATGTTCTATATGGTGACGGTCTATTAGCATCCACTTTGTACAACTTTCTTTGACGTTACAATGCTAGAAGCTCAGTCATTATCATTACTCGGAAAATCCATTCAGTGTAAGATATATCTAGTGTTCTAACTGTATGAGTACCGGTATATTGTCATGGAATGAATTGGTGAATTTAAAGTAAGATTGCTGTATAGTATAATGCGCATGATTCTCAGCAAAGCTTGTTTCCTATTTCATAATACTTCATTCACTTTTGTTTTTCTCCTTAGGATAAACGCACTAAATTCTTTAAGACTTCAAGTGTACGTGAGAGAGGTAATTTATTTTCAAGGCTAATTTTATGTAAATCAAATGTGTGCTTGTAACAGGTTTTTTGGAGTTGTCATTAATTCCCACATTCTAACCTGGAAATAATCTACATTTTTAACCATAATATAGGTAATGATTTTTTGTGTGCGTTAAAAATTAATAGATGGGTAAAAAAGATTGCACAATGTAACGGACCGTTTCACTTACAAGAGGATAAAACCCAGTTTAGGCAATAATCCCCTTTCCAGATGCACAGGCAGCTACTGCAAACACCATTCTCCCGACTGGAACCACACGAACACTGGAACAGCTGAACAAGAAAAGCAGACCTCGGCTTACACTCTTGGCAGTCAGCATACAATCCCATTCCCCCAAAGACCGAGACGACACATCGCTTTGAGGGTTAAGCAAGACCTCTGGACTGGGACACCCAGTCTGGCTTTTATTACAACCAAGTACATACAGGACACTCCCAGGGGGAGGATGAATTTAACCAATCACATGGATGTACCTCCCACACATTTCCTCCCCTTAGATTAGCACTTAACATAATTATACCGTACACCTTTTTCCCCAATTCCTGGATGTACCCCAAATACATATGCTACACCTCCAAAACAGGTATCCCCTGATAGCCCTTATTCAGGGGGACAACATATTCAAGAATCAGGTCATTCGGATGAATGGTTCGGGAGATATGAGGTTCCAAAGATTTGACCGACCGCATGGGTAAAGTATCCGAAAACAGTTCCATGCATTTTGGCCCTGCGGTCGGTCACAAACAAGTGAATGAAACAGACGAATTACTGGTGTTGTAGAGACTAAGGGGGATTCGCATGAATCCCCTAGTTCGTACGTTTCTTTCTACCGAACGGCGGGCCGTTCGGTAGTTTCCCCACGAAATCCTGGAAGTCTGGAGGTCTCAGCGGTGTTTGCCTAGTCGAGTGTCCGATTTCAGTTCCAGACACTCGACGGCAAAACACCGCTGTTCGGCAGTTAAAGATGGCCGCCGCCACGTGGTTGTTTCCCGAATGGCGGCCACCCAGAGGACACATAATACATTACATGGATTGCCAATTACCTGTTTGCAACATTGTTGCAAACGGTAATTGGAGGCACACTTAGTCCTGGGTGGTCTGGTTGTTCGGTAGTTTCCTCCATACAATGAATGGAGTGATTCTACCGAACAATCAGATGAATGCTGTACATATATATAACCCAGGTTAACTGCATACAAAAATACATACATGACATGAAAGTATTAAAGGCAGGATTACTGTACTACGCTCCACAGTCTTAAAGGTACAGTAGTCCCAAAAGTTCCAATATGTCCATCGCTGCTTTTAAAGGGCCAGCAGCAGCAATACAAATTATTACCTGCCCAAATATAGTTTCTAAAGTGCAACACGTCCAGGGGCCATAGTCAGCGGGCAGGAGGCCAGCAGCCAGGCCTCTCCAGTTCACAGTGGCGAAGCTGGTTTCGCCACATTTCTCCCCTTTGCCAATTAGACTAACAGGGTACCTGACTTTCTGCCGGTCAGTGCCCTGGTTAGTCCAGCAACCCACCCACAAAACAGAAATAACAGAGCAGCCCACCCACACTAACCGGTTACTACATCTGGGTGAGGAAGGATTTTGTCCAAGTTCTGGTGTTTCACCACTGCTGGGTGGGAGACGGGTAGGCTGCCTTGGTGGGTTGCTGAGGGGGCAGAGACCAGCGGTACTCTGTCCTGTTGCCAGCACTACCACGGGAGTAGTCTGGTGGGCGTCTGGTTGCTGGAGACTGGCTGTCTCCCCTTTAGGTGCACCGCTCGACTGCTGGAGGGGGAGACCGACTGTCTCCCCTTTGGATCCATCACACTGAGGCTGGGGAACAGGACCGACCGTCCCTATCCCTTGTGCTGTAAGTGCAGAGACTACGGTCCCATCTGCACAGTTGTGGGGCTTAACATCTCCCCTTGGTGGGTTAGGTTGCCGTGGGAGAGAGGGTGTAACAAGTTCCTCTCTCTGGATGGCAAACTGCCGCTGGGGAGAAAGGATGGCACCTTCTGCTCCCTGGGGTACACACTGCCGCTGGGGAGGAAGGATTGCACCTTCTGCTCCCTGAGACACACCCTGCCGCTGGGGAGGGAGGGCACGGCTCTCCTCTCCCTTTACTTCACACTGCCTTCCTGGCACATCACTTTGCTGCTGGGGGGCAGGAACAACAACCTCTGCCCCCTGTAACTCAGCCTGCCGCTGGGGAGGAAGGACGACACCTTCATCTCCCTGGGGTACACACTGCCGCTGGGGAGGGAGGACGCTGCTCTCCTCTCCCTTCACTTCACACTGCCCTCCCGGCACATCACTTTGCTGCTGGGGGGCAGGAACAACAACCTCTGCCCCCTGTAACTCAGCCTGCCGCTGGGGAGGAAGGACGACACCTTCATCTCCCTGGGGTTGCTCACAGGACCAGTCTAGGAACTCTGCTACCTCGGGTACTGCTGGTTGCTGTTGGGCGGGAGGACCGGTTGTCTCTTCCCAGGCCTCATTGATGAGTCGCAGGTAATCCCCTTCCAGGTTCCATTCCTTGGTGACCAAATATCGTAGGTCTGCCTCGAGGTCCACAGCGCCAAAGAGACCCAGCATGTTCTCCCGGATGCCGTACAGGTCCCAAAAACGATAGTCGGCATCTTCCCCAAAGTCCTCGTCACCACTATTATCCCAAAATAGACCGGGGCCAGTGTATTCTCCGCCTTCTGGGAACTCATACTCTGCCATCCTGGGGACACACTGAGCCGCGTACCACTGTAGCGCCTGGTATGCGTTGTCGAGCGTCAGTTCTGCGTATACTAGAATCTCGAGTCTAGTCACCCACTTTTCTGTGGTCTGTTTTCTCAGGAGGGGCATCCGCTCTGCCATTCTAGCCAGAATTCGCTGCCTTCTGCTGCGGCGCCGATCCCCTCGTGAATACTGTACTTCTTCTAGGGCTTCGTCCCACAATCTGGCTCTGGCAGTCTCTCTGTACATCAACATGTCCTCTTCTGACACTGCTCCAGACCTCCGGAATACGGAACCGTACAATCTATCCTGCAACTTCTCCTCCATTTTCTGAGTTCCTTTGTAGATAGGGTCGCTGTACGGATACTAGCGTTGCCCTCAATCTGTAATCCAGAAATGGTGTTGTCTGTAGCTGTCCCTCTGGTTGTAGGAACGATCCCGCCGCTTGCCACCAATTGTAACGGACCGTTTCACTTACAAGAGGATAAAACCCAGTTTAGGCAATAATCCCCTTTCCAGATGCACAGGCAGCTACTGCAAACACCATTCTCCCGACTGGAACCACACGAACACTGGAACAGCTGAACAAGAAAAGCAGACCTCGGCTTACACTCTTGGCAGTCAGCATACAATCCCATTCCCCCAAAGACCGAGACGACACATCGCTTTGAGGGTTAAGCAAGACCTCTGGACTGGGACACCCAGTCTGGCTTTTATTACAACCAAGTACATACAGGACACTCCCAGGGGGAGGATGAATTTAACCAATCACATGGATGTACCTCCCACACATTTCCTCCCCTTAGATTAGCACTTAACATAATTATACCGTACACCTTTTTCCCCAATTCCTGGATGTACCCCAAATACATATGCTACACCTCCAAAACAGGTATCCCCTGATAGCCCTTATTCAGGGGGACAACATATTCAAGAATCAGGTCATTCGGATGAATGGTTCGGGAGATATGAGGTTCCAAAGATTTGACCGACCGCATGGGTAAAGTATCCGAAAACAGTTCCATGCATTTTGGCCCTGCGGTCGGTCACAAACAAGTGAATGAAACAGACGAATTACTGGTGTTGTAGAGACTAAGGGGGATTCGCATGAATCCCCTAGTTCGTATGTTTCTTTCTACCGAACGGCGGGCCGTTCGGTAGTTTCCCCACGAAATCCTGGAAGTCTGGAGGTCTCAGCGGTGTTTGCCTAGTCGAGTGTCCGATTTCAGTTCCAGACACTCGACGGCAAAACACCGCTGTTCGGCAGTTAAAGATGGCCGCCGCCACGTGGTTGTTTCCCGAATGGCGGCCACCCAGAGGACACATAATACATTACATGGATTGCCAATTACCTGTTTGCAACATTGTTGCAAACGGTAATTGGAGGCACACTTAGTCCTGGGTGGTCTGGTTGTTCGGTAGTTTCCTCCATACAATGAATGGAGTGATTCTACCGAACAATCAGATGAATGCTGTACATATATATAACCCAGGTTAACTGCATACAAAAATACATACATGACATGAAAGTATTAAAGGCAGGATTACTGTACTACGCTCCACAGTCTTAAAGGTACAGTAGTCCCAAAAGTTCCAATATGTCCATCGCTGCTTTTAAAGGGCCAGCAGCAGCAATACAAATTATTACCTGCCCAAATATAGTTTCTAAAGTGCAACACGTCCAGGGGCCATAGTCAGCGGGCAGGAGGCCAGCAGCCAGGCCTCTCCAGTTCACAGTGGCGAAGCTGGTTTCGCCACACACAACTTTTCACTTTGCCTGCTCTCTTCCTGCTCACTTAGAAGCTACAAGAAAGTAGCTGACTGCTCTCTAACATATGGCAGTACATACAGACCTCATGGGGTTTATGTTACATTCAGTATTGTGATGTCTTGTTTGCATACCATTCATGGCTTTCCATTGGAGGGTATTAAGGTATGCACAGTACCTCTGTAAGAACTAGCATCGAAATCAGTGCAAGCTTTCCCCATACATACTACTACTGCCTTCAGCTGTCTGTTTCCTGTAGGAAATGTAAGCGCAGCGCTTCGAATTTTCATATTTGTATTTTTGAAAAGGTAACTTGTTTTTCCTTAAAGGGACATGCCATTGTGCAAATTAATTTTAAAAATCACTGTTTTGTAGTTATACCCCATGTGACAAACTGCCCCGAAACACTGTTATTTTTCTAAGCCCATTCGTGAATTTTGTTCGTTTTGGAACTCACGAAAGGGACCGATTGGGCAGACCAAACGCGTGCGGTCGGCCAAAACTTTATCCTGGCGGCGATTTGTCTGTATTCGTGGGATCTGATCGCTATTTGGACACATTGGGCGCTCAGATCCAGGCTGTCCGGGGATATAGGTCTTGTGGGGGTTCCTATTAAAATCATGTATGTTTTTGGATTTTTTATATTTTATTAACTGTACTTCAGAGATGATTAGTTTAAGTAAAGTAAAAATCTCCCAGACACAGATGTTTCTACTGGAGACCCCCTGCTGGGGGTCTGTGTATAAAAGTGGGCCATCTGGGCATAATAAAACATTCCTGTTGTACTCTTCATCAAGTCTCGACTAATGTTTAGGTATGCGAATGAGGAAGTTATATTTCACATGACCTTGCAGGAGTTCGGGAGAGTGCGAACGAACATACTATACAAAGTACATGGGGTTTGTTACACCCCATTAAACATACGTGCATTTAATAATGCACCTTTTCATTGGATGTATAGCTAGAAACAGCTTGCAAAAGCTGCAGATCTCTTGTCTGTAGCCTTTGCAAGGCCGCCCCTTCTAGCCCCGCCCAGACTTTCTGTGGCTGTCCAATCACAGACTTTCCAATGCAGCTCAATGAGAAGTCTTTGTAAGACAGGTTCTCTGGGCAATTGCTTTAGGGATCTGGAATATCCCCTTAAGATCTAATTCACTCGTAAACTGTCCAAGTACAAAAGGATTTTGATTATATAAGAGGAAAGTGAAATAAAGAGCTTTAAAAACACAACGTGGAGATTTATGTATATAGTCTAAGTTGTGTATGTTTTTGTTTTTTTTTGATAGTCAAAAGTATGTTAGAGTATATTAAAATATTTTAAAAGTAGTCTGAAAAGTGTTTCTGTAATTCTTCCTATGCTGTGCTTCCATAACTACGTACCACTGACAGATTGGTCTAGCACACTTTCATAAATCTCCCTAGTGTGTCTCGATTATGAGATGTAATGTGATCTTTAGCCTAAAACCTGATATTTTCACAGACTGGGTCTGGAATCCTGGGACTTTATTCAGGCTATCCAGAGGAACCAGAAAAACAAATTTCCTGTTTTGCTTAAGTGAAACGCAAACCAAGCTTTCTTCACACCCATATTTAAGATAAACTTCTCTGCCTCTGGTAATAATTCACAGCGTCAGCCACAAACTTCAATCTGAAAACCACACTAGTCAAAGTTCAACGACTGTTCATTATTTACATAACTGAGGGGAATATTGTAATCTAACTGCTTTACGATTACTTTCCCTGAATATTGTGCTGCTCGATAGAACCTTTCTGTGCGTTACTTCCTTCTGTGTAGGTTTAACTGTGTTTCTCATTCTCTATGAACATGTCTTTGTGCTCAGCTGACTCCAGGATGATTTTCATGGCTCTATTGGCGCTTGTAGTCGGAATACTGCTCCGCTGCCCTCTTATTCAGACATACATCAGCAACTGATGTGTGAAACCTTAAGTGCAAGTCGGCAGCATTGACATGGAAACAGCTACATGCTGCATACACTTCAACAAGATATCCGCATTACTTCATCTGATATACGTGCTGTGGCTGCACCACTCTATCAGCTCATGATACCGATCTTTCCCCTCAACCATTGCCAACCAAAACCTCATAGTACCTCTTGCTTGTAAATCGCTTGTAATGGAGATATGTTTCACATCTTTTAATACCAAGCTTACATAAATCAGCTTGAAATTATTATTCTATTACATTAACCAAAACTGTAATATTGTTTTTAGGTTATTTTTGGTGAAGAGGAAAATTAACCGTACCCTAGAGATACTTTGTATCTTCGTTGGTAATCTTACACAAAACATTCTCACCTGTACTGCGCACGCTTTGCTCATCATCTAAAATTATTATGGCATAACTGCTTCCACGGAGGATGCAGAATAAATTAATGGGAAGGAATAATTGTGCACACCAAGTAAAGATGTAAACATATGTTTTCTAGCTCTCCTGCCGCTGTGTAATCTCTTTGCATGAATACACATGAGCACGTAGCATATCATTTTTATGAAATCTATTTTCAAGCTCTGGTCTTGAGGAACTAAGATTCCTTTTCTTCCCGAGAACTACACTGTGGACAAGGCACACATCTGCTCGAAGATCCATCTAAACAGGGAGGCAAAAAAATCGAATGGTCTGGCTGATATTAAATAAATCCCCCTGGCATTTCAACCTTACCTCAATCATTACCTGGTTCCGTTTTTTGTAAGGCAATATCGTATTTTATTTATAATCCAAAACTATGAGGGGGATCCGTGTATTTCCCATGTTCCAAGCTAAGCATTGTGAAATGTGTAATGCAAAGCAGTGTCTTGTAATTAATAGCGGTAACGCATTAGAAGCCGAAGTAAGTAGCCAGCAGAAGGGTTGGTCGCCACACAATTTATTTGTGCAGAACATTGACAGATGCTTGATGTGCGAGCAAGAGAGAGGTAATTAAAGGGACACTGTAGGCACTATGAACATTTCATCACACTGAAGTGGTTATAGTGCCTGAAATCCTCTGGTACTATCCCTTCATTCAGTGTCAAACCATTTTCAAGCAGTTTAACACTGAATGAGTATTCTTGGCTTCCCACATTCCCTGCCCACACTAGAGTTGTGGCTAAGGCAGAGATGATCTACTTTCTTCTAGCAAGACCACTTAATTCCTGAATGGTAACTGTGGCTGACACTCTCAGCCAATCATAGCTGCTCATTGTTGCTCAGGCCAATGCTTCCTCATTAGCTTGAGCATCAAGATGGGATGAACTGCTACATTAAACATTACAAAAAAGTTTAACACTGATTGAAAGGATGGAGCCAGGGGACTCCAAACACTATAACCACTTCAATGAGATGACCGTTACAGTGCCTACTGTGTCCCTTTAATGAATCTTATTCCTATCAAACTGATCACTTCTATCTAAGTTTACCTTTTTTTCTCAAATCATGAGTACATTTTCTTTGCAAAACATTTTTTTAAAAACTGTCTTTTGTGCTTATCATTTTAAAACTATTTTTCTTACATAAAATAAAGATTTATTTTAACTAGCTGGATTTCCAAGGGCTTCGTTTGGCATAGAGGGATATCAAAAAAACCTTTAACAGCTCAATCAGGAAACCATGAATTTGGATTGGCTGATAACCTCACACACTGTTAGCTGCATTTTTTGTCTATCACTAATTGTCGTCAGTTTTTAAATACAGTGGTGATTGTAGCTAAACGTATTGTAGTTTGCTCTATTGGAGTGGGAATCAGAGTTGAAATAAGTTAGGATTTATTTACCAAAAAGAGTCTTAAATTTTCTTTGATCTAAAAATCCAAGCTTCACTTGAATCAAGTACCATATTTGTGAAAATTTCTATTAAGTTTTTAAAGAACATTAAACCTTTGTACTAAGTGGAGTGACTGCTCTCTCCTCCCTGTAGAGTGCAGCCATGTTTATATCAGGTCTGTAGCTTCGTTCACAACACTGAACTGAGTATAAACTGATAGAATATTGAGCAGTTCCACTTATATTTTATTTATTTATAACATATTTTACCAGGGAGGATACATTGAGATTTCTCTCGTTTTCAAGCATGTCCTAGGCCCACAAATATTGTTACAATAGGGTACAAATATAATGTTAAAAATAAAATACACATACATATAAAGTACAGAACAGGAAAAAAATATAATCAACCATGATTACATGTGCATTCTGTATTGGGATATATTGATCTCTTAAAAGATTTTAGACTGGAGGAAGATTTCATTGTGTCTGAGATTATTCCATAATTGTGGTGCTCTGTAGAAAAGTGAGGATCTAGCCATATTTTTATTGTTTTTTTGTTTTTTTAGAAGTCTTTATTTGTGAGTTTCAGTGGTTACAGAATTGAGATAGTCAGGCAAAGTATAACTTTTCCTGAAAACATTGGTTGAACATACATTTAACAGTGGGAGTTAATTGGCATGTTACAGAGGTAAGCATCACAGGTTTGTCTTACACGGTTAGCATATTCTTGTGTGCTTATTACATCAGACTCTGTGTTAGGCTGCACTGTGTTCATCATCTTGGTCTGCCAATGTAGCGGGGTAAAATGGAAGACGTTAAAACGAGCAAACTTTGAACTTGTAGAGGATTGGGGGAGCCCTCTAGGCTTCAGGGTCTGTGCTGGAAGTGGTTTGTGAGTGTAGAGGCCCCCCAGTTAGGGGTGGTGTGGATAGGTATAGGCTCTGTCAAGGGGCCTCCGTAGTGGTAATTTGTATTTGTATCTAGGAGGTTTTGGCCTGATCTTGTTTGGTCTACTGCGGAACAGGTGTCTTGCATGAGTGCCAGGGTCCTTGGCCTGCGTGCTGGTCATATAGCATAGTAATGACTTGTATAATCGAAAGGACAGGAGGTAAGACAGAAGAGGGAGAGAAGAGAAGAGAAAAAAAAAAGGGTGTGTGTGTACAGGGGTGTTATTCTTGTTGTCTAGACAGTAGTTTGGATGTTAAGTGGTGGCAGATGAGTGTTATTTAACAAGTTCATGTCTTGTGTGTTTACTCGGAGATGGGGAATTAATAAAACCATGGGTCCCATATTTTATGGAAGTGTTTGATTGTGTCATGTATTATTTTGTCCATTTTGATGGAGTCTTTAATTTTGCGTCGGACCGTGTCTATGGTAGGTGTTTCCGGGCTTCCCCATTTTCCTGCAATAGCCCGTCTTGTCACCAGTGCTATTCTGGTAATCATTTTGTTTTGTGCTCTGGACGTGTTAGTGTGTGGTTTTGAGAGTATCCATATCCATGGGGTTAATGGAATGTCTGAGTGTAGGATCCTGGATACCATGGATGCTACCTGTCACCATAGTTGGGAGATTGGGGCACACTACCACCACAAGTGGAGGTAGGTACCCTTGTGTCCGCATCCCTTCCAGCAAAGGTCCGTGTCTGACCTGCCGATCTGTTTAATTTTAAGTTGGGTGAGCTACTATCCCATTAATGTTTTATAGGCTTGCTCTTTATGATTAACACATATGGAGATAGTGGCGGTGGCTTCCCAGATGTCGACCCAATCGGATGGGTCTTCTGCTGGGCCTAGGTCCCTCTCCCAGGCCGACATGTATTTGAGGGCTCCCTCCTTGGCAGTTTGAATGATGTGCATGTATAGTGCAGAAATCTGTCCTTTTTGGATTGGTGCTTGCATGCATAGTTTTTAAAAGGGTGTCAGGGCCGTTGTACCTGCTTGTTTGTTTGTGTTTTGTTCAAGAAAGCTCCTGATCTGTATATGTCAGGAAAAAGTCGAAAGTCCGGAAAGGTGTAGGTTGTGGAAGATCTGTGAATGGTGTTATGTGTTGGTTGGTATAAAAGTGGTATAAGCGAGTGAGGTTATTGTCTTCGAAGCGTACAAAATCCTTTGGGTTCATGCCGGGGCGAATTGTGTATTGCGGAGTAGTGAAGTGATGATGGGTTCGAAATAAGTCCACATTTATGCATCAGTTTGTCCCAGACTTTGATGGTGTTGATTAGTGCCGGGGTTGTCAGGGGTTGCCTGACTTGTTTCGGCAGCCAGAGATAAAAGGAGGGGAAGTAGCTGCCGAAGATTTAGTGTTCCAGGTCTACCCATCTCTTGAACCCCGTACGGTGCTATTTGCGCTGCCTGGTAATAATGCGTGAGGTGTGGCAGGCCTAATCCTTCCGTCTTGTTGGGTACATATAGGGTTTTTCTCTTGATTCTAGCGCGTCTGTTGACCCAGATTAACTTATCAATTGTCGTTTGTAGCTTTTTGAAGTCTGGACCCGAGATTGGTATGCGCAGGGTCTGGAATAGGTACAGGAGCCTCGGGAGTACATTCATTTTGATGGAGGCTAGTCTGTCTAGCCATGAGAAAGGCATGTCCTGCCATTTGGCTATATCTTGGGTAATTTTCTATATGATGAGGGTGTAGTTACTACATTGGAACCGGTCTGACGGTAGGCAGACACCTAAGTATTGTATATGAGTAGCTTGCATGTCGAACGGGTAGGCTCGTTGCAAGGTTTCCAGGGTGAGTAATGCGATGTGTATCGGCAAAGTTTCTGTTTTGTCAATGTTTAGTTTGTATATCCGGAGACAACAGCGTATGTTTCTAATGCGGGAAAGTAGCGGTGGCAGTAATTGTTGAGGATTCGTTATAGTAATCAGTAAATCGTCTGCGTACGGTGCAGTTTTATATTCCTCACCGCGGACTTTGAGTCCTTTGATTTGGGCATTGCATCTGAGGGATTGTAGAGTGGTTCTAAGGATAGGGCGAATAGAATGTTGGAGAGAGGGCATTCCTGCTGTGTGCCATTCTGTATTGTGAAGGTGGGTGGGTGAGTGGAAGTAAGAGTTTGGTTATGGGCGAGGCATATAGTGTTTTCAGTGTGTCCACGAAGCGTGTCGGGAGGCCGATTTTTTTCATAAGGTTGCGAAGAGGAAGGGCCATAATAGTCTGTTGATTGCTTTTTCCGCGTCAAGGGAAAGCAGGAGGGTCGGGATGCGTCTGGTGTGTGCAGTCCTTATGAGGTTGTAGGTCTGTCTCGTATTGTCGCTGGCTTGTCTCGTAGGGATAAACCCCACCTGGTCCGGGTGTATTAGTTTTGGCAAGAAGGGGCATAACCAGTCTGCTATAAGTTTTGTGAACAGTTTTATGTCCACGTTTAGTAATGATATTGGGCGATAATATCCCGGGTCTAGGTGTGTTTTGTTAAGTTTGGGGAGGAGGAAGATATTTGCTTGGAGCATTTCTTTCAGTAGTTGCTCTCCTGATAGGATGGCGTTAAAGAGGTTGCATAGGTATAGGATCAGTGTTGGGGCGAATGTTTTGTAGTAAGGTCCTGTTTATCCATCATGTCCAGGACTTTTGTTTGGCTTGACAGTTTTTAATGTCCCCACTATTTCTTCTGGTGTGATTTGGTCTATTAGTGCCTGTCCTGGTTTCCTAGATAGCGAGGGTAGTGGTAATTGGCTTAAGTAATAGTCCATGAGGGTTTTGTTCGTGGATGGGTTTTGGCGCGTGTTGGGGTCAGCAATTCGGTCTGGGTCTTCCATCAGTGATCCATCCAGAGTCATTCTTTTGTCTGTTTCTGGGCCGTTCTTTGTTTCAGCCTGCGTGCTAATAACATGTCGGCCTTGTTACATTTATTGTAAAAAAAGTTGTTTCGTCCATTGTAAGGCCTTGATTGAGTCTCGCTCCATGTATTCTTTTTTGTCTGTTTGACATTTTGATATTTGCGTGTTCAATTCCAGTGTGGAGTCAAGTGTAAGTTTGTTCTCGAGGGATCTGAGAGTCATCAATGTGTTTTCTAGGTGGGCTACCTATTGGGTTTTTTTTTTGTGTATTGTCACTAAATTAAACATGGATCCTCTTAGGGCAGCTTTGTGAGCTGCCCACAATGAGCATTTGGAGTCTACTGATTCTGTGTTAAAGCGAAAATATTTGGACATAGTTTGGGAAATGGATTCTCGGATCTGCGGATCGTGTATGAGAGTGGGGTTCAAGCACCATGACCAGGGTCTGATCGTACATGGTAGTGTGATCGTGAGAGTTATGTCCGCATGGTTGGACCATGTAATGGTAGGGATTTTGACCCTGGGCACCAGAGACCAAGAATAGGTAGATGCAAAAGTGTGATTGATGTGGATGTGAGAAGAATTGTAGTCTAAGACTGTGGGATGTTGGGATCTCCACACATCGATCAGTCTTGTGCGGGAGATAAGTGTGGAGAACATCTTGTCTGCTTGAGCCGTTGGAGGTAGGTGGCGCGTACAGTGTTGAGCGCGGTGTCTGTCTACTGAGGGGTATAAAGTGGCGTTGTAGTCGCCTCCCATGATTAGGTGGTGTGATGGAAAAAAATGCCAGGTGGACCCTGAGCGTCTGCCAAAATCAGCTGGTGGGGGTGTTTGGTGCATATACGCGCATATTTGTGTGTGCGATTTTGCCAGCAATTGTAAGGTAGCGTGTCTGGGGGTCAATGACCGTTCGGTCTGTGGATAGAGGGCATGTTTTACGTACCACTATGGCTACCCTGTTTTGCTTTCCCATGGGGGAGCTGGCAAAGAAGTGTACCTGATATTGTCAGCTCAAGAGAGGGAACTGTTTGGCTTGAGTGAAGTGCGTCTCTTGCAGTAGAAGTATGTCCGCTTTTTATCTATTTGCCCAGTGCATGAGTTGATGCCTTTTGGAAGGGTTGTTGAGGCCCTTGCAGTTTATCGATTGGCAGGTCAGAGTGGCAGACATGATAGGGAATGGGGTGATTTGTGCTGCAAAGTGCCAGTTGTGTGGGGGTGATTGGGCCGGGGGGTAGGAGTATGGTGGGGGGAAGTGTGGCAAAGAGGGTGACAAAAGGGGAGGAAGATAAATGAAAGAGAGGGGGGGCATGTGAGAGCCGGGTGAAGGATAGGTGGGTGAGTCTCCTGGTCTTAAAGTTAGGTGTCCAGGGGTTATCCTGACTTGCAGTTAATGGAAGACCCCTATGTAGTTTGGGAAGCTTTTGTGCTTGGGTAATTATAAGACACCCACATGTGGGTAAACATTGAAGGTAGGCTTATTTCTTTAAACATAATTATTATATACATACATTGTACCATGCATTTTGCGACCTGGGGTTAACCGCGGTGATGGAGACCCCTGTGTTTGTTGTAAGTGTCAGTTTCTTTTTTCACCCCCCAACGGCTGCGGGGATTGCCCTTGAGTACAGCGTGTAGTATGCTATTGCATTGTCGGGTTGCCCCTGTCTACCCGGCCTCTGGTAATGTAACATGCATAAGTGAGCACATAAGGAAGGCATGTATACTTAAGGTAGACCAGTTTGTGTACCCTCTGCTCACGGCGTATCAGTGCCCTAAAAAGCAGCCCTGTGAGAAGTTAAGGACGGTTTCTGAACTGTAAGCAGTTAGTTCCATTTTGGTCTTCCAGTGTCAGAGATGCTCTTGTGTGTCTCCACCCTCTAAGTGTGTGGTCCGAGCCCTAGGGACAGTCCTGGTAGGGCGAGTGGTTGGTGTCTCGGGTCTCCTGGAGCACACGGGAGCTTGGGTTTTAGTTCCGGGAAAGGGCGTAGGAGAGGGAGGGGTTCCCTCCTGCATGTGGGGTTCTTTCACCTGGTCATGTGATTTCTAGTGGTATAGAAAGGTGTGCAATAAATTCCACGTGCTAGTGTTGACTGCCTAAGTGTGAGGCCGTCTGAGTGGTCGTGTCCATGAGCCATATTCTTTTTGTATTGAGGTAGACTAAATAAAGTGCTGGTACTGGATCAGAGGTTAAATTAGGTGAGAAAAGCCATGGGGAGCATCCTACTGGGTGGTGGGAGCTTCAAAGAAAAGCTCTTAAACACAAGGCTGGAAGGATGAAGGGTGCATCAGGATTCCAGCGACAGCCAGTTTTGTTCTTTTAACATGTCACAATGGTGTGTCATGTAAATACATTGTAGCACAAAGCGGCAGAGCGAGTTATACAATGTAGTACGTTTTTTAAAGGTGGGTTGGCGGCACAGGTGCATACACTACATCCTTATATTAAATGACTGGCATTAGCATTTTTTGCACAATCGGTTTCCTTACCACAAGGGTTAGGCAGGATTTGTTTCTGGATAGGACACCTAATTTTGGAGTTTTGGATATAGTTTTGGTAAGGGTTTTTCAATGCGGAGGCTAAAATATATATTGGTCTAGCAACATGCCTAGGTATTTGAATAAACGCACTCTGGTCCAGTGTGCTTTTTTATTTTGTTCTGATGCATAGATGGGAATTTAGTAATTTATGTAATTTAGGTACTGTTCCAAAGAGCATTGTGACCGTTTTGTCAGTGTTTAGGAAAAGTTAGTTTGATCTACTTTTCTACCTCTGTGCGGTGTTAGATTTGGTTTACTACCATAGATTATTGTGTCGCCTGCAGACATGTGTACAGTTGAGGCTTTGCAGACGTTGGGCAGATCATTTATAAATAACGTGAATAATAGGGGGCCAAGTATGTAGCCTAGGGATATGCCACACGTGACTAGGAGAGGGAGGCACTGTCAGAAATGGACACATGTGGTGATCGATTCAATACATATATGATTGAAACCAGGTTAGCGGATGATGACCAATATTTGAGTTTTTGCAATAGGATGACATGGTGTAATGTGTCAAAAGCCTTGGCAAAATCAAGGCAAACAGATCCAGTTAGGTCTCTTTGTTCCATAACAGTTTGGATGTCACTGCAAACTTTTAAGTGGACAGTTATAGTTGTGTGATTTGGGCGACAGACTTGATCAGAGGTTAGATGTTTTGATTGATGATAATATTCACGTATTTGCATGTGAACACATTTTTCCAATATTTTTGCGCATACTTGGAGCTATGATATCGGACGACAGATGCCAAAGTATTGTCAACACTATTATGTTGCATTTCAGCAACATTGCTGGGATATGATCAGTTCCACACTGGTTTTTCATTTTTAAATTATTAACGTGTTTATTAATGACACTAGCAGGCACAGGTCTAAAATATTTTTTTTCTATTAGCGGTCTTTGCAGATTAAGCGGAATATGATCCGCATTTGTAATTATAGTACTACTTATCCTATGAACCTTTTTAGGTTCAAGGCGCCATTAAAATTTCAATATTTTTCCAAGGCGCCCAAAATCAAAACAAATATCTAGGTTGTATATATGTACAGCGTTGCGGCATATGCTGGTGCTATAGTGTAATGTATAGTGTTTGGTGTTCGATTGAAGGGGTGCTTGTATATAAATTGTTTTAATACAGGAGTGTGTTTGTATGTAATATTCACTTTTAAATGTGGATGTTCATTTGTGTGAAGTATTTATGTTTGAGTGAAGGGGTGTGTTTGTATATCATTTTAGAGTTTGAATGTAAGGGGGTGTTTGATTGTATGTAATATTTGTGTTTTGGATTGCAGGAGTGTGCTTGTATGTTGTGCTGGTGTTTGACTGCTTGGATGTATGTACATACACTACCACATACATACATATTTACACAGATATACATGCTCATTAACACACAGATACATATAAATACACCAACACATACACAGATACATATAGACACCGACACATACACATACACACACCTTAAAACACACACACTCTGGCACACAGATGCACGCACCCTTACACACACTGATACATGCACTCAGCATGACACAGATACACACTCTGACACACAGATGCACATACCCATATGCACATCCTGACAAACAGATGTATGCGCACACACACTGACACAGATACACACAGAAACACACTGGCCTTTATACACACAAACACAGATGAAGACCCTGACACAGACACGCGCACACACAATCTGACATAAACACATACAAGTGATATTTTTTATATCTGCAGCCACCCTCCTGTTAGCTTACCTTGTGTGTCCAATACTTGCTTGAAGTCCAGGTCCTGCTGCTGGCTGGTGGGAGTGTGGGGTCTGGAGCAGCTCTTTGTGCTCCTCTCCCCTCATGCTGCCTCTGTAGCCGCCTCCCACTTCCTCCCAGCCTGCCCACACTACAGAAGGCCGGTCACGATCTTAAAAGACCACAGTACCTGATAAGGCCCCTATTCAGCAGAAATGTTTCCCGGTCAGGCATAGATTCAGAACCTAATCTCGGGAAGGGCACTGGTAGATTATTTAAAGAAACAAACCAGGCACAATAACCACTACAGCACTCTGTAGTGGTTATGGTGCCCTCCCAAATTGTTTGACAACTTACCTGGGATCTGGGGATAAGGGCAGTAGCGTTTGTGTGAGGGGGGTGTATTGTGTGTAAGTTGTTTTGGATTACTGGAGTCTTGCTTTATGTCTTATATTTGACTACTAAGCCCCGCCAATGTAGAATGCTTCATTCTCCCACCCAGTACCAGACAAGAGAACCTGCTTCCATTCCATCTAACAGTTTCCATCAACAGGGCTTGGCACATACAGAGATAGAGAAAGTTTCTGCCCAAGTCCCCACAGACCTTTCTCCAGTCTCTCGCCTTGCAGCAAGGAGGAGTGATGTCCTCAAAGGTGGATCAGGCTGCAAGGAGAACTTGGCCTCAGCGTCTGACTGTAGTTAAGAGTACCCCTAGTGCACACGGTTAGTCATTATCAGCATTGTTAAAAGGTGCAAAAAATAATTCTACATCATAAACTCAGCCCACGAGAAGGTTGCCCGCTTGGGAGAGCACGGCAAGATCAAAATCCTGAATTCCGTTCCTTCATATAAGAAAGCATGGGACAACATGGAGAGTTAAAGGAGATATGTTTTCCATGGTACCAATACAAAAAAACAAAACTACTAACAGTAATTACCAGTTGCTTCTCATTCAAAATGTTCTCTACGTGGTATTTGTAAATGTTAATGGAACATTAGTTTTTATATAAAATTATTGTTCAAAATATTTCCATCCGAAAAATACTGTAAAAATAAATAGTATGTGGCATAAGTATGGCGTGTTACATATTAAAGGAGCCAGTTTATCTACAGCAAGTTTCACAATGAACGTAACCATCATTTTACTCATAAATTGCTTCAGTTTTACCTTCCTAAACAAATGTGTAGAATTAGCTTTTTCAGCAGCTGCTGTGCCTTATTAGGTCAATAGAGGATATAATTGTTGACATGAAATCGATCTTCTGTTCGCTACTGTTCTACACGTCTAAACCGCTAGTTTGCAAGTTAATAGATCACATTAGTGATATAAGTGCTGCAGTTTTTCAGAGGTTTTTCTCGGGTAGCTGACTTGATTGGCAAGTCTTAATATTGAAACTCACAACTGACCTTTTCCGTCTGGTAAACTGCTAAATAGTGTACATTGGTCATATGAGTGTCACATGCTAAACAGGTAAAAGAGATATAGGTGTAAATACATACATGGCTCGAAACTTCGATCGGATAACTGTAACCCCTTGATGGAATAAATACTTTTCTATTTTTTGCACAAGACCGAAGAGTGCATCCTTTTTGTATATTATTATTATTATTATTGCCATTTATATAGCGCCAACAGATTCTGTAGCGCTTATTGTATATAACTCTGAGTTACTAGCAAGGGTGAGTGCTATTACACTTGTTCCATATATATATACACACACACATTTTTTTGTTTTAATTTAGTGGCAATTGTTTTGAGAAAAACAAGAAATCGTTATACCTAGAGGTATCTTTATTAGTGGATCCAATGGATAGTGGATTTAAGAACGCCGTTACAGAGTGTACAATGTAAAATCATCTATTTATGGATTACCTTTCTCTATTCCTCTTGCTGATTATTAACTTTTTCAAGCAACATTTTTTTTCACACCTTGATTTATATTGAACACCATTTTGGAACGGCAGTAGTGATTGCTGGGCTCCTCAATGACTCTTGTATTATTATCAAGGCTCCATCTTGACGCCCATGATTAAAGTGACTGTTAGGATTAGTTGCTGCCTATTTTCTCTGGTCGTCATTTAGGCCATGCTACATTTCCACAATGAACATTTTCTCATTTGTGAGCTGGGTTTGCTGCTTGTTTTGTAACTTATTCCTTCCTCGTCTGCTTTCCCTTGTTGGTTGAGGCTGATCAATACTTCCATGACTTATCGCAAACCCACCTTCATAATCAATCTGTTCTATAATTTGTTTTGCCGCTTTGTACTAGAATGTAATTACTTGACCCGCCCTAAAGAGCTAAACTGGCTGTCGCTGGAATCCCGACGCACTCTTTATCTCTCCAGCTTTGTGCATAAGAGCTTCTCTGGGAAGCTCCCACACTACTTGTGTAGAATGCTCTCCCCAGCTGTTCCCACCGCCTTTAACCAACACTTTATTCAGCATACCGCAATACAAAAATAAAGTGTCTCGATCCTCATATTCCTACAGAGCACCGCAATTATGGAATAACTTCAGGGACACAGTCACATCACCATTCAAGCTAAAATCTTTTAAAAGATCTCTGGCAATATATCTCAATACAGAATGCACCCGTCATTGTTGACTATATTTATTACCTGTTATGTGTCTCACACACATATATACATATAATGAATGTATGTATGTGTGTATGTATATATATTTGTGGTTGGGGACAATAAGTAGAGTTATGTTAGTGGTGCATAAGTCTGTTGTGGAGTGCCGAAACCAACGTTTGGGTATGTCGTTTAAAAAGATGGCCCACCAATTTAAATGGCTTGATGAAGAGAGTGGTGGGCTGAACCAGGCAGTCTCAGCCCAGAGGAAGGGCCAGCCTGTGTATTTATAGGCCGGAATAACCCCTCCCACAACTACAGGCCCAGCCTTCCATATATTGTCTATTGTATTTTTTATTTTTGTTTTTAATATTGTTCCCTATTGTATCAATGCAATGTTTTGTGGACCCAGGACATACTTGAAACCAAGAGAAATCTCAATGTTTTCTTCCTGGTGAAATATTTTATAAATAAATAGACAGCCACTAAGAAGAGTCTCTCCTCACGGGTCCCACCGGCTACTTTCATGGACCAGACTGTGGTGTATCCTGGTTTTGTCCTGCCCTAGTCAGGACAAAACTCAGGCGCGCCACCCCCACCCAACCCTTCCCCCCCCTGCCCCGCATTCTAAATAGACACACACACATTCACTGACAGAAACACATACTCACACTCACTAACAGACACACTCACTAACAAACACACACACACTAGCAGACAAACACACTCACTCACATTAACACTTTCTTTTTTTTTAATGTGACACCCCCCCCCCCCCACCAGCCTCCTTACCTTTAGGAATACTAGGGGGGGTTCTCCCTCTTCCTGGGGCTGCTGGGCGGGCGGCACTGGCGAGGGAGCACTTTCCCCTGAGCGCTCTGCTCAGCTCCCTCGCTCGCCGCCCACAGAGTGAGGCTGGGAGCCGGAATATGATGTCATATTCCGGCTCACAGCCTCACAGCCTCACTCTGCGGGCGACGCGCGAGGGAGCTGAGCAGACAGCTCAGGGGAAAGTGCTTCCTCGCCAGTGCCGCCCGCCCAGCAGCCAGCCCATCAGCCCGACCGGCATGTCAGTTAGCCGCAAGGCTAACAAGACATTTGCCCTGGGCATTTGGGGCATTTTTTTTGCCGCCCCCTGGAAAATGCCGCCCAAGGCAAATGCCTTGTTTGCCTCGCGGCTAAAACGTCCCTGGGACCAGATCCTCTTTAATATCTGTTAAATGTGTCCATTTAATACATCCTTGTCCACTCAGCACCTTATCAGTTTCCATGTATGTATCAGGCTGGATTAACCCCTTAAGAACCAAACCTCTGGAATAAAAAGGAATCATGACATGTCACACATGTCATGTGTCCTTAAGGGGTTAATGGACCATTAAATTCATGCAGACCACTTTATTTCCTTGAAGTGGTCTCGGTTCAGTGGTTATATCATAAATCTTTTAATGTAAAACATTACTGTTTGCAACCTCATTTTAGGCAAAACGTAAGGCTCTGCTTGGTTTTCATTGGTTCTTACTAAGCCTTTACTCGATCATCAAGTTTTGCTTTTATAGCAGTCAGTGTTAAGCAAATCTCAATCACCTGATTTTATACTTTGCCTAGTGTTGTGTGTTGTTTTTTTTAACGGACTTATCTTTATTCACCATTTAAAAATTCTAATTTTGTTTTTTGTTAAGCTAAACCTTTTCTCTATTTTCATTAATTAATAAAATACAAAATAAAATATTAAATGTAATGTGGATGTTGTTGCTTGTGTTACTAGAACTGTGACCAATTTAAATCATTTCCTTTCTGCAGAATATTTTTAAAATGTCCCATGTGGAGTATATACACTGTTTTATGTATTACTGGCGTTGCACTGTTCTCAATTTGTGCTTGTATCCAGGTGGAATATTTGTTGGGGCCCCTGAAGATCCACCATTGAGTGTAATGCTGAAGGAATCTGATGTACAATTTTACATCAACCAGTTTAAGAAATCAGGATTCAGGTAATATTAGAGAACTATATTTGCATGCAGCTACAACACAAAATCAAATATCCTGTATTATATTACATACTGATACTGGTCTTCTCTTTGATTGTAGCGTGCACTAAGCTGAATGTATTTTAAAGGGATACTCACTTAATAATTTCACAGCTAATCAGTCAGACCGGGGCCACTAAATTTGTCTCTAGCTGACAGTGTGGCCCCATTTATCAAATGATATCTGGATATTCAGTCCTGCAAGCACTTAATACACCTAACGTTCCATGCCGTGTTGATGGCATGGGACTTCATGCAGCCCTTGAAGAACAGCTGCCATTAAATTTTCAAATATTTTGCATAATGATTTTTGTGAAAAACTTTTTTTGCTTTTATTTAAAACGGTCATGTTGGATCAGAATCCCAGGTGCTGGTTAATCTAGCTTGCTGCTGCTGGGATTGACCTGTGTGAACCTGCAGCATCATTAAAGGAACACTCCGGGCACCATGACAGGTTAATTGTTATTAAGTTGTTATGGTGTCAGGAGGTGTCTGGTACCAACTTACTTTAACCCTTTAACCCCTTAAGGACACATGACATGTGTGACATGTCATGATTCCCTTTTATTCCAGAAGTTTGGTCCTTAAAGGGTTAAGGACCAAACTTCTGGAATAAAAGGGAATCATGGCATGTCACACATGTCATGTGTCCTTAAAGGGGTTAAAGGGTTAAACCATTCACGAATGGTTTAACTCCCAAACAATTCTCTCCTGCGCTGTATAGTTCTGCCTATGTTTATCTACTTCTTTGAGATTCTTCAAACAGGAAGCTTTGGACACGGGCACCACTGATTGTCTGAGAGTGTCAGCTGAAAAGTTTTGAAGCTTAAAACTGTAGGACTGGGACTCTGAGGACGGAGCTGATTTCACTCTGTATTAACCTGTAATGATTGTTGCTTCTGTTAACCATGTCTGCTACTTCTTGGCTCCATGGTATCACTGCAGATTACGGTAATTATATTACCAGCTGCAAAGGTAATAAAAAGTCTATAAGTATCCTGCCACTTTACCGCGTGCACACTGTGTGCTGAGAAGTAGCTGACATGTTTGGAGTCTATCAGTATCTTGATGCTATTCATATTTCCTAGCACAATATGTGTATTATTGTATTGATACCGGAGAAACTGACGGAAGCCGAGCACAGAGAGATGGACACAGGTTTCTTCAGGAAGGAAGAGATCTTTATTCGATTCACCGACCGGGACTCAGAGGGACTAATGTCACCAAAAACAGCAAAATCTGAGCCCCGATCATACAGTGTAGGTCCCTTATATAGGCATATAGCTCCTCCCATAATCCGCTCCACCCACACATACTCTTACCCAATCAACAGAACAAAGACTAACTTCCTGTTTTACCACATGGCTTGCCCAGCACAATGGAGGAGGGGAATACTCGTATATCCTGTATTCCTGCACATGCTCTGTACACTACTGATTGTATCGTTGCCACGTGCAACCAACCGACCGATACATCAGTATATGCACGTGCACATATCACGTGGCAATCTCGGCCTACTAAATTTATTTTTACCGAGATTCCACCACAGTATTATACACACTGCAGGCCTCCCTACAATGTGCACACTGTGTGCTGAGAGCTAATGGAGTAGCTGACATGTTTCATAACAGCAGCAATATTTCATAGAAAGCTAGTTATCATAGCAGGAGCACTAGTGGAGATAAGATAATGTAAAGGAGAGCAAAGAGAGGGCTAGGAAGATAGACAGAGAGAGAGAGCTGGAGCATTATACAGAGACGTACTCTGTGGGTATCTCTGTATTCCATGCCAGTGATCCTGGCTGTGAGGTTATCTCTGTGTGTTATTTCTCTGCATTGTTAGATGTTATCTCTGTGTGTTATTTCTCTGCATTTTACTCCGCATTGCCTGTTGCATGGGTATCTCTGTAGTCTACACAGCTCTGTGTTGTATAGGTATTGTATTTTGCCCAGCTCTGTATTTTTGTATTTTTCTCAGCTCTGTTTGTGGCATGGTTATCTATGTATTGTACTCAGCTCTGTGTATTTTATAGATATCTTTATTACTGTGCCCATCTCGTTTTGTTGTATGATCATCTCTGTATTGCGCTCAGCTTTCTGTATTGTATGAGTAGCTCTGTACTGTATAGAGAGGAATCTGGCGCCCCATCGTCTTAAAAATTCACCAGCCGCCACTGCTTTTAATGTAGTTTAAACACACAGGTACCTTAATCATTGACTACAATTTGTAACACATCACTGTTACTAAATGCATAGCGATTCCCCACTTATTTAAAGGGGGAAAAAGGATCTGTATTGTAAGTGTGTTAATTAAGCATCTCAGCAGTGAAATCAAATAAGAGGCGAGTGACCTTTCTAAGCAGGGTGAACATTTTACATTTAAATGCAGGCAGTGTATAATGGCAGCATATACCAAGTAACCTGGTGATTTAGGCTGACAATTACTTAATGTTCAAGATTAGTGTTGCACACACTAATGACATGTGACAGGGATATTGATATAAAATCCATTTTACAATGCTTTGAGGTAACGGGTACACGTATAGATAGACACTCTAAGTGCTAAAACAACTTTATCTTAATGAAGCAGTTTTGGTGTATAGATCATGCCCCTGCAGTCTCATTACTCAAATTTCTGCCATTCGGGAGTGAAATCACTTTGTTTATGCCTCCCTAGCCACACCTCCTGTGGCTGAGACTCACACAAAGAGGGATCTATTTTTGAAACTTCCTTTTTTGCAGCGCTTGCTTTTAATTTACAATGTGTTGTATCCTGCTCAGTTTAGAGCAGGAGATAAGAACTTCTAAAGTAAACACACTGTGCTGTTTAAAAAGTATACCCTTTTTTCATGGAGGCTGTGTGAGTCACACCCAGGGGAGGTGCGACTAGGGCTGCATAAACGGAAACAAAAGTTATTCAGCTTTTAAATGACAGAGAATTGAGCAGACATGAGTTATACACCAACACTGCTTCATTAAGCTAAAGCTTGTATGAAGTACTCACAATTCCAAAATTTAATTCTCACATTACGGTTTATTTTCAGAGGACCATTAAACTGGTATCGAAACATGGACAAGAACTGGCAGTGGTCATTGACTGCGCACAAATGGAAGGTAAAATTTGCATGCGTGAGGGCATTGGATATGTTGTGTATGTGTAGATGGGTCATGTGATCACACAGATAGGAAAATAATGAGCATAAACCGATACTGTGCAAAAAACACATGGTTAATGTGAGCAATATGCATGCATTCGTTCCTATTTTCTGTCTATACAATATGTAATATTTGTCGGTATGTTTTACTTTGCTATGATACAAAAACATGCAGTGGAAACAAAGAGAACCACATTTTATTGTGTTGATAACCTGTGCCCTAGGCCATAAACTGAGAAAACAAAACACAATAACATAATGATAAATGTGTTTTGTTTTTTTGCATGTGTCTATAATAAGAGCTGTGGGTATTGTGTGCAAGTGGAAAGGCTTGTTTGTGTGTGTGTGTGTAAATAGGCTGTGAGTAGAGTAGCTGACTGTTTTACATGTGTTGTGGAGCTCACATATATGTCAGTATTCCTTTATCTTTTTTTGTTCTACTCCTGTGGGGTCTGGTGGAAGGCAGTCATTGTGGTGGTCCTATGGGTGGGTACTGTAGTCTGCACCTCCAGAAGGTGCAGATCACATTCAATGTTCCTTTATATATTCCTTGCACTCATTGAACTCAGAAGCAGTTATCTGATTCATACAGTAGCACCAAAAGTGCAAAGGAGTACCCAAAGTGATGTGCAGCCCAAGGGACAGACCGCAGGCTCCTTCGCTGTAGTGCTGCAGGTCTGCTCAAGGACATCTTTTTATTTAATTTCCAGCCCGTGAAGCTGCAGGTTGCCCCCGCTCATGGCCTATAACTAGATATTTTACACCTGCAATATTGATTGATGTCTGATTGAATGGTGAAAGGCCACACTGTCACTTTTTGTACAATGTCAGCTCCTCTTTCCCTTACTCCAGTAAATGATACTGCAGCATCACGCGGATGGACTCTCCCATGGCCATCTTGTATAAACGAGCCCCAGAATCCATTCACCCTTTCATCTCTTCTCCTTCTTGAACCCACAGCACGGAAGAAGATTTGTTCCCCCGAGGACCACATTAACAGTTATTTAAGCCAGTGCAATACAATGTGGTCTCCTGGTGCCCCACATAGATAGTTTGCAAGTGAAAGTGAAGCCTGTAAAGCCAATTACAATTATTTCTATATCACCAACACATTTCATAGAGCTGTACGATAGGTAAACAAGGCAAACAATTCTAATAAAACATGTTTGGCATATTGAAACAGTAGGCAAAGAGCTTACCAACAAGTTTACAAACTAAGGGATGCAAGTCTCACTGCACCCACCTGTCTGAGCAACAATATAGAGGCTGCAGCGGCCTTGGTGCCAGATACACGGCACTAACTGCAGATCATGTTCAATAGTTAATTCACTTTAATGCAGTAATTATATTAAAGCAAACCATTCTTGGTCCACATTGGGACCAGCTACGAGAAGCAGGAAGTAGTATGGTCATTATACTGTTCTATATATGGGGACATGGGGGCTTCATAAGCCAGCAAAGCCACTGAATTATCTGTGGCTGTAGAGAACATTTAAAAACAAGATTATCAGAAGACCTCCCTTGCCTTTTAAAGCAGATCTTGGAGCTGCTGAAATGTAAAGTTGTGGATTCTGGGATACGATGAGCTGCAGGGAGTTCACGCACCGTACATGGCAGGTTGTTGGCAGGTCATGCAGCAGCAGATGTGCTAGGGATTGTTCGGAGACTTAGTTTGGCAATGCTGCGTTTCTTGTGATCACTAATTAATATCTTCGTCTATGCTACTACTGTGTCCCTTTTATTTAAATCTTAGCAGTTCAACCTTCAAAGTTCAAGACAAAAACTCCTATTGTTTTTTGCATGAAATTTAAATCTGCTGTGTACAGGACAGGTCAAGAAAAAACACTCACTATTACTAACACCTTATTGACCTGGATTTTTTTCCATTCCAAAGAAGAGCAATTGTTCTATTTTTGCAGTCTTTTTTTAACAGTAATTATCCATTTTCCATATTAGTGTACGCAAACTCATATATCTTTTTTTGTTTTGTTTTAATTTTATTAAAGGGACAATCCACTGCCCAAATAGGAAAATAAAAATTGCTGTTTAGTTGATATAACCCAAATGAAAACATGCATGCATTTAATTCTATATTTCTCTTCATTGGGCGTATGATAAAGCTGTAGATCTCTTGTCTGCTGCCTTTGCAAGCCCTTCCCTTCTTCTACACCCCAGCCCTAACAATCCTCTAGCAAATACTCTGTAACTGCACAATGTTTTAGCTGTCACCCATTAACACACTTTGGTGGGGGGTAACCTGTAGAAATTAATTCTATTCCAAAAGGTGGTACAAACATTTAAAAGTGTGTGCAGTTACCAATGTTCTGCTTGTTCCACTGGTTTCCATGGTAACTGCTCCACATTTAGTAATTTTTTTTAACCACCTTTTAGAACACACATTATGTTGTAACTGCCATCTGTTGACCTTATAATATTCTAGCTCCTCACAGTGTCCCAGCCCCCATCCATTAACAACACAAACTCATAGCTCTCAGACTGGGCTGTTCGCTGAAATGTGATTTCTCAGAAATTCAAATAGTTCAAAGTTTAAGCCTAAATAGTGAAATTGAAAACTTTTTCAAATTCGCTATTGGGGCCTAACATTTGAAACAGACTATGAATTCCTGAAAATGGACACTGTAGGGAATAACCCTGAAAGTGTTCTGGCAGCACAGTGTTCCGGACCTTCCATTGGCTGCACAGTGTTCTAGACCTTCCATTGGTGGCACAGTATTCCAGACCTACCATTGGCAGCATAGTGTTCCGGACCTTCCATTGGCTGCACAGTGTTCTGGACATTCCATGGGCAGCATAATGGTCTAGACCAGGGCTGTCCAACCTGCCACCCTCCAGATGTTGCGGAACTACAACTCCCATGATTATTTCAATGAAACAGATAGCCAGGGAATCATGGGAGTTGTAGTTCAGCAACATCTGGGGGGCCGCAGGTTGGACAGCCCTGGTCTAGACCTTCCATTGGTGGCACAGTATTCCAGACCTACCATTGGCAGCATAGTGTTCCGGACCTTCCATTAGTCACACAGTGCCCTGGACCTTCTATTGGCAGCACAGTGTTCCGTACCTTCCATTGGCAGTACAGTGTTTCGAACCTTCCATTGGCAGCACCGTGTTCTGAAATGCGTGTGCAGCATATCACCTGTTTAAACAAACTGAAACTCTTTGTCCCCCAAATGGAAATGCGGTAGTGCAATTTAAGATACAATTTCATCCAATGAAACTATTTTATCTTTCATAGATACAATTAATCAAAGGGCTGATATTATCTCACAATGAAAAATATGACTTTATGCTATATTGCTCACTTGCGGTTATTAAAATTAGCGATTCATTAGGACACATTGATGTATCATCCCTGTACCATACTGGCCTAAAATTCATGGGAAGCCGCTTCCTCTGTTTTGGCTAACATTCTGCCGGCTCCCTGAGTGCCGAAAGAGTGTGCATGGGGGATGGGGGACCTGGACCGAGCAGCTGCGTCTGACCGGGTGAGTGTTCTTGGTGAATGGGGGACCTGGGCAGCCAGGGAGCACCCATTTAATTTTTAACATTCCATGTATAAGACGACCTCCCAAATTTAAACTTGAAACATTTTGGAAAAAATATCATCTTGTACACAGAAAAATACGGTAGTTAGTTTTTTATGGGGTACATTTGTTCCAAGCTGTCTGAGATTTATAGGAGTTACACGTTGAGCTCCAGTTATGACCTTTGACTGCCATCATGAACTTTGTCCCTCTTCCATTAGTGATATCTCCAGGAAAAGGGCTGGGGAGAGAGAATTGCTGTCTCTGATTTAGCACATTAATAAGGGAAGATTAATGACATCATCAATGTCCGCGATTTGCATGCTGCACAATAAGATATTTGACAACATGATTTGATTTAATAGCTCGGATTGTATTTCAGATTTTGGTGCCAGCTTTGATGGTTACAGCTGGGAGGGATCCAGTTTTGCTCCCAATTTTCACTAGGGGGATGGAGGACCTGGTAAGTGGAAGTCTTACTGTAATATTAATTTGTATTGTGATTTGGAATTGCAGTGACTCATACAGAGAACATGCACTATTCAATATTACCTGTCACTGTCTAATATGGATCACTCCATCTATATCCAAGCATAAATCTACTTCTTTGCTATATATATATATATATATATATATATATATATATATATATATATATACACACACACACAGTATCTCACAAAAGTGAGTACACCCCTCACATTTTTGTAAATATTTTATTATATCTTTTCATGTGACAACACTGAAGAAATTACACTCTGCTACAATGTAAAGTAGTAAGTGTACAGCCTGTATAACAGTGTAAATTTGCTGTCCCCTCAAAATAACTCACACAGCCATTAATGTCTAAACCGTTGGCAACAAAAGTAAGTACACCCCTAAGTGGAAATATCCAAATTGGGCCCAAAGTGTCAAAAGTGTCTCATGGGCATGCAGTTCACCAGAGCTTCACAGGTTGCCACTGGAGTCCTCTTCCACACCTCCGTGATGACATCACGGAGCTGGTGGATGTTAGAGACCTTGCACTCCCCCACCTTCCGTTTGAGGATGCCCCATAGATGCTCAATAGGGTTTCGGTCTGGAGACATGCTTGGTCAGTCTATCACCTTTACCTTGAGCTTCTTTAGGAAGGCAGTGGTCATCTTGGAGGTGTGTTTGGGGTCATTATCATGTTGGAATGGTGACCTGCAGCCCAGTCTCCGAAGGGAGGGGATCAGGCTCTGCTTCATTATGTCACAGTACATGTTGGCACTTATGGTTACCTCAATGAACTGTAACTCCCCAGTGCCGGCAGCACTCATGCAGACCCAGACCATGACACTCCCACCACCATGCTAGACTGTAGGCAAGACACACATGTCTTTGTACTCCTCCTCTGGTTGGCGCCACACACGCTTGACACCATATGAACCATATAAGTTTATCTTGGTCTCATCGGACCACAGGGCATAGTAACCCATGTCCATAGTCTGCTTGTCTTCAGCAAACTGTTTGCAGGCTCTCTTGTGCATCATCTTTAAAAGAGGCTTCATTCTGGGGCGACAGCCATGCAGACCAAATTGATGCAGTGTGCGGCATATGATCTGAGCACTGACAGGCTGGCCCCCCACCCCTTCAACCTCTGCAGCAATGCTGGCAGCAATCATACGTCTATTTCCCAAATACATCCTCTGGATATGACGCTGAGCAGGTGCACTGAACTACTTTGGTCGACCATGGCGAGGCCTGTTCTGAGTGGAATCTGTCATGTGAAACCGCTGTATGGTCTTGCCCACCATGCTGCAGCTCAGTTTCAGGGTCTTGGCAATCTTCCTATAGCCTATGCCAGCTTTATGTAAAGCAAATATTCTTTTTTTCAGATCCTCAGAAAGTTCTTTGCCATTAGGTGAACTCCCAGTGACCAGTATGAGAGAGTGTGAGAGCGATAACAATAAATTTAACAATCCTGCTCCCCATTCACACCTAAGACCTTGTAACACTAGCGAGTCACATGACACCGGGGAGGGAACGTGGCTAATTGGGCTCAATTTGGACATTTCCACTTAGGGGTGGACTCACTTTTGTTGCCAACGGCTTAGACATTAAGGACTGTGTGTTGTTATTTTGAGGGGACAGCAAATTTACACTGTTATACACGCTGTCTACTTGCTACTTTACATTGTAGCAGAGTGTAATTTCTTCAGTGTTGTCACATGAAAAGATATAATAAAATATTTACAAAAATGTGAGGGGTGTACTAACTTTTGTGAGATACTGTATATGTGTACACACACATCCTGCCACTTCCCTCTCTGCATCACAACACCTCTGACCATGAACCCCACAACCTCCTAATGTACATCTCACTAGGGAGTTCTGAGCATTTCAACGTTTACTGTACCTCATACCACATCTATTCGTACACCATACCAACCATTTCTGCACTACACACCACCTTTTACATACCTCCCACCATACATCAGCATACATCATGCCTCCTATAACCACACGACACCTCCTAATATAATCCTACTATCCATCACCATACGTCATGCCATACATTACACCTGCTGTCACTACACATCACACCTCCTCTTACTATAAATCTGTAAGGATGTCTTACCTTGCCAGTCCGCCGTTCACATGGTATGCCCAAATGGCCTGCCATTTTTTTTCAATCCCTCTCCTCGAACCACCCTGGTCTCACCACACATGACATGTCCTCCTACTATACTTCCCACCATGCCTCACCACACATCACACGTCCTCCTACTATACTTACCACCATGCCTCACTACACATGACATGTCCTCCTACTATACTTCCTACCATGCCTCACCACACATCACACGTCCTCCTACTATACTTACCACCATGCCTCACTACACATCACATGTCCTACTACTATACTTCCCACTATCCCTCACCACACATCACTGGTCCTCCTACTATACTTCCCACCATGCCTCACCACACATCACACGTCCTCCTACTATACTTACCAGTACCCCTCACTACACATCACACGTCCTCCTACTATACTTCCCACCATGCCTCACCACACATCATGCCTCCTATCACCACACATCACACCACCTCTTACTATGCATTCCAACACACATCACACCTCCTCTTACCATATATCCAACCATCCCTCATATAGAAGTCAAGATATATAGTCCTTGTTACATAGCAAGGAAATGTCACTAATAATTATTTTCTATATAATTTCACACAGACATTCTAAAGCAAAGTGCTTTGAAAAGTTTCCGTCAGAAGCACACCGAGTCATTAGACATGTCTCTAAACTAAGAGTTCCACTTGTAAGATTGACCTTCTATGCCCTTAATAACAGTTCACATCCAAATACATCCATGCCTCCTATCACCACACCTCTTACTATGTATCCCAACACACATCACACTTCCTTTTACTATACATCCCACATACCTCATCACACATCATGCCTCCTATCACCACACATCACACCACCTCTTACTATGCATCTCAACACACATCACACCTCCTTTTACCATATATCCAACCATCCCTCATCACACATCACGCCTCCTATCACTACACATCACAACTTCTTCTATACATCACCTTTACTCTTATATCACCATATCTTACACCTCCTATCTCCACACATCACACCTTCTCTTATAATACATCCCACCATACATTACACCATCCCTTAACACGCCTCCTATCACCACACATCACGCCTCCTATCACCACACATCACGCCTCCTATCACCACACATCACACCTATTTTTACCACACATCCCACCATTCCTCACCATATAGCACACCTCTCTCGCTCTACATTTTGCCACATTACATCTCCTCTTACCATACCTCACACCATCCCTCACCACACATCGCATCTTGTCTCCGGGTTACGTCAGAGGTTAATATATTTACTTTACTGCCAGGACGAATAGAACTAAGGGTGTATTCCTTCCTGCCAGCTCCAGACATAGACTGCTATTCATCAAACTGTGGGTAAAGGACAAATTCTTCATGAAAGAAGATCTGATGTTTTGCATGTCCTATACTGTAGTCACTCTTTTTCTTTTTTTTGCTCTTTCACTTTTCACACTACAGCTTTCCTACACATTTCCTTTTTGTTTTATAAATTTATCTAAATAGAAATAGCTTACTGAATGTAGTTTGTCTTCCTGTACCTGACATGTGTACAGATAATCAGAGACTACTGATCAAGTAAAACCACGGAACAGGCTGACCAAACATTAGCTGCCACGTAACAAATTTTGTAATTGTATCAAATACATATTTTACAGTGATTGTATTCAATTTCATGGCAGTTCACAAAGTATCATAATCATTATAAAGAAATTGATATATGTACATTTGTTTTCAGATTCCTAATTTGTCAAGAGAAAACATTGAAGAGTGTGGGCACTGGACTCAAATGGAGAGGTATAAATACTTGTAAATATGTTAAATATGCGGTATAGCTATGTCTGTAAAAATTGGGGATGGTTTGGATTTTATCTTTCAATTCCAAGGGATACCGGAAACCAGCGTGGAGGAGGGTGAGGTGTTAAAAAGTGACAAATAAGGAGGACGAGATCCATGATACTACACTTTCAATAGCTCTATAATCTCGCTTTCACATTTACACTGTACGTGTTTGAACTAATCGCTTAGCATCCTTTATTCACCCCCGTCTCCGACCTGTCAGCACAACTCCTATGCTAAATTATTTATGGTACTATAATGTCATACAGTAATTGCTCCGGTCACTATATCCTCTCTGGCAGAAACAGATGGATGTTGTAGACACACATTTCTCAGATTTGCTATTTTGTACGGTGTCTTGAAATGCTTGAGATAAAAAGGCTTTGTCGATATGATTCTTGATGGCGAGAGTGTTCAAGAAATCTGTCAAATTTACTATGACAAGGACATTGAGGGAAAAGTAGAAACCCGAGATCCGTAGGTGACATTCAGGTTTTTGTCATTATTAAACTGTGTTCTCACTGAACAGTGTTTCAGGGTGGAATGAGTTTCTTTTCTTATTAAAGGGACAATATGGATGTCAGCTTAGCCATTAACCAATAACTGACTTCAATCCTTCAATGAATAATAGAATGTACTAAATCTCTCTTATTTTGTGTTGTTGTTAAAGTTCAGGGCTATATAGAGCTTTCATTGCCATATTAGTTCTATGTCGGTATTAGGACTATAGGAGCCAGATTGTAATAATGACAAGAAATGGAATTGGTCTTTAATAAATCAATAGGTGCATTGGAATTATCACTTACTGCCTCCAGCATTCTTAAGGTGAAATGTTTTAAGGGGTATTTATTAAGTTTTAGGGTGTATTTACTAAATAATGAATTATGTGCAATTCAGCAACCAATCTGCAAAGTTTTAGCTATAATATTTTGTTTTTAAATATTTTTAATTAGGATGAGTCACCATGATGACAATTTTCAATTTGACTTTGAACTTGCTGTTTAGCAGCTTAATGAATTTAAAATATATGCAGCAACGGTAGCCACGAGGTACACTTACGTCTGCCATGATCTCGCACCAGTAGGAAAACTAAAAGAGAGAAGAAATTGACAGAGCCACTTTAGGTCTGGTGAAGAGAGACATTGATTAACAAAAATGATTAGGCGCTCAATTTCTCAAACTTGCAGTCTGCGTGCTTAGTAAACTGTAATCTGCTCACTTACAATCAGTTTGGTTACGGTCCAGGAAAACAGCTGAAAACCTAATGTCATACGTGGATGTTAAGGAATCGCATACGATGTCAGAGAGATGTCACAGAGAGCTAGCACTGACACCAGTAACAAGAAATATACTCTGCATGGATGGCGCATTGTGATGGTAGCCTGTCATGCTGTAGGCGGACAGGCTGATTTATAGCAGAATTAATGTGTATAGGAGGCCTTTTTTTATAAACTATTGTTTGCATTTTTCATCAATGGTAAGTATACCATGCTACTTAACACAATCAGAAGATCTGAAGCAGATCATGTAAATATTGTATAGATGATTGAACGTGCAACTGGGTTTTTAATGAGGCATGCCCATCCATTGAAGAAGGGATATCCATATGAAAAAGCCTTTTTCACTTATCCCATGAGAAGTCCGGAGCATGACAGGTTTGATGGTTGATAAGAACTCTCATTTATCTTGAGCTCAAGACTTGGTCCCTTGATGACCTTTCTTAGAGACTTTAGTATATCCGGTGTTTTCTTTTAATCACTTTGTCAGATCACACTCCAAAAATGCATTATGCGGTGGCAGCAAATTAATTTGCTTAGATCTCTCGTCTCTGCAATTGATAGCTATTTTTCTTCCTTTATCACATCCTCACGAGACAAGCAAGTGTTTGGAGTAAACTAAACCCGGCTAAAAAATGTTGACGTATATTAAAGTGACTTCATGCTGTCTGAATCAAGAACAGGGTTAGATAATCTCTTAATATAGAACTCTCTGTTTGGATCTGAACCATAAACAACCTCTTTATAGATTTCAAAGCAAGGATTGTTCAGGTTAGATATATAATGCTGGTAGTGAGTTATATTGATATGAATTGGAGTCAAGATGAAAGTATACATTTCAGTTAAATAAAATCTCATCACAGTGTCAGTACCATTGATGTCACCTATGGATAGCATTGCAGTAGCTTTATGTGTGCACTGCTTCCAGTATTCTTCAGTAAGGGCTAGAAAAAATAAGGTTCTCAGAAAAGCTCGATTTTATTATCAATTGTAGCAATGATTTTAAAATCTGCTGATAACCCAATCGTTCTTGCTCAGACTGCCTTTTCAGACTGAGCCTAGCTGGCAGAAGGTAAGGTAGGTGTACTCTGTGTATGCAATCTTGTAGTGAAAGAAATAACTGAAACCCCCGGACACAATTTACCATTTATTTATTTATATATTTGTTAATATAAATTTATTTATTGCAAGAGTATACATCAAACATTTAAAAAAAAAAAAAAAAAAGGAATTTCAAATAAAGTTATGTAAATATGTTAGATATAGAAACAGGATCTCAAGTATGCACAAGCCAATACCTACTAATAGTTAATAAAGCATTTACTGCAAGTCCGTTAAATAACTTTCGCATTTGTGATGTGTGTAAGTTTTGCACCAAATTTGAGTACTTGTCATAGTTTGTTTTAAAAGACAGAGATAATATTTAATTCATATGTCGGGCTGGCTGAATTGCTAACGTGTATAGATTTTACTAAAATAAACTGGGTGAGTACACACTCATGCATCTCAGTCCGTCCTCAGTAAGAGCTGCACTCAGTCTAAATTTAAAGGGTCACTCCAGATTCCTAAAACACTTTAGCCTGTGGAAAAACTATGTGTGAAGAGTGTTTCCTCTTTTTTTCATATTGGAAGAAGATTTTAATAGAAAACAGGTCAAACAGACAACAGGTCCTGGTACTTCCTGGTTTGATTAGCTTATTTGCATTGAACTCAAGAGGCAGGTATGGCCCAGAGTACCTGACTTGCAAAGACTTAACATTGAACTACATTGGGAAGTCTGTGATTGGACAGCCGCAAAAAGTCTGGGCGGGGTTACAAGAGGAGGGCTTGCAAAGGCAGCATAAAAGAGATCTGTAGCTTTACAAACTGTTTCTAGATATATCTCCAATGAAAATAATAATGAAATGCATGCATGTTTTATTTGTGGTATATCTACTAAGCAGTGATTTTTATTTATTTTGTATTTGGGCAGTGGAGTGTACCTTTAAGAGGCACCCAATAACCGCCTGTGTTGAGGTATCCAGATTGAATGGTGAAAGCAATCAAGACACAGACAATATGACTATATTGCAGATTGTTTAGAAATCCTATCTGGCAAATGATTCCGATTTCTGATTTTTAATCTTTTTTTATTTTTTTAATTTTTTTTTAAGCATTTTTAATGTCTCCTTTAAAAATTTAAAAGTACGAAAACTTTTTTTTTTTTTACAATTTTTTTTTCAATGCACCAGTTACAAAACCCCTTTTGGCTTGAACCTGTTTGCTTTACCTTAATTATGCAGTAGGCATACACAGCCGTACCAATATCCCAAATATGATACAATTACCATGAAATTTGACTAACCGTCCGAATATTAGGATGAAAAAGACAGCATATCATTAGGACTTTAACTGATCTACAGCATAATAAACAGACATTGCAGGTTTCAGTTGATATGTAATAAAATGCAGAAGTAATTTGATCAAATTTGCATGTTAATATAGTTCATTACTTTGTTGAGCAGAATAGATTCTATTACATACAGTTATCATTGTGTTGCTCAGAAAAAGGAAAGGTCTGATTTCATAATATCCAGTCATATTGTGTAGAAAATAGAGAACAATCTTTTTCTTGTGTACATAAGTATCCATAGAATTAAATTCAACGAGTACAATTTTTATAAATGCAATTTATTTTTGTTTTTTAAGCTCACATTCGGGTTATTCTCTAAAATGTGTTTGTTGTTGTGTGTGTTTGTTTCTTACAAATTTAGGTTAATCTTCGTAGTTCAAAGCACATGTTGGCAGATGCTCTTTAAATTTACTTTGCTCTATATTTTGCCAACCCATCGCCAAATTAATTTGTTTTGGAACCCATTTGATTTAATCTAAATGTCCCTGATGTAGCCCTGAGATGGCATAATGCAGCTCAGAAATTTCTAACATGTAAAGTCCTGAGAAATTAGGGGACCTCCATTTCATTTTTTTATATATTGTAATTTATTTTCCGCCTTTAACACACTAGCAGGTGGATTTTATATTTTTGTGTGATCTCTGAATTTGCCACAGAATGCCCAAATTAATTAATGTTATAAATGCCTAGTTTCCTCTTATTTTGCATAGAATTTAGATATTTGGGGTGTAATTGTTTTTTTTTATTTTATTTTTTTATTGTATTTAGAAACCTAGAATGTGACGCCAGATAAGAACCATTTGGCCCATCTAGTCTGCCTAATTTTCTAAATACTTTCATTAGTCCCTGGCCTTATGCTAATCCCATGCATGCTTAAACTCCTTTACTGTGTTAACCTCTTCCACTTCAGCTGAAAGGCTATTCCATGCATCCACTACCCTCTCAGTAAAGTAATACTTCCTGATATTTTTAAACCTTTGTCCCTCTAATTTAAGACTATGTCCTCTTTTTGTGGTAGTTTTTCTTTTTAAATATGGTCTCCTCCTTTACTGTGTTGATTCCCTTTATGTATTTAAATGTTTCTATCATATCCCCCCTGTCTCGTCTTTCCTCCAAGCTGCAAGATCTTTTAACCTTTCCTGGTAAGTTTTATCCTGCAATCCATGAACCAGTTTAGTAGCCCTTCTCTGAACTCTCTCTAAAGTATCAATATCCTTCTGAAGATACGGTCTCCAGCACTGCGTACAATACTCCAAGTGAGGTCTCACCAGTGTTCTGTACAATGGCACGAGCACTTCCCTCTTTCTACTGCTAATACCTCTCCCTATACAACCAAACATTCTGCTTGCATTTCCTGCTGCTCTATTACATTGTCTTCCTACCTTTAAGTCATCAGAAATAATCACCCCTAAATCCCTTTCCTCGGATGTTGAGGTTAGGACTCTATTAAATATTCTGTACTCTGCCCTTGGGTTTTTACGTCCAAGATGCATTATTCACATTAAATGTCAGTTGCCACAGTTCTGACCATTTTTCTAGTTTACCTAAATCATTTGCCATTTGGCGTATCCCTCCTGGAACATCAACCCTGTTACATATCTTAGTATCATCAGCAAAAATACATACCTTACCATCAAAACCTTCTGCAATATCACTAATAAAAATATTAAAGAGAATGGGTTCAAGTAGAGATCCCTAAGGTACCCCACTGGTAACTAGACCTTGCTTCGAATAAACTCCGTTGACAACAACCCTCTGTTGCCTGTCATTTAGCCTATCTAGGTAGGCAATGTCTACTGCACCACCCTAAACTATTATTTTAGTTACCCAATCAATAATAATCAATAATCAATTCCTTCTGCAATACCACTGTGGCAAAACTAGCCACTTCTGAGCTATATGCAGTATAGGTTGTCCGTAGGCTGAATGTATGATGTGTTCCGTTAAATGTGTATGTATTGTGCTATGGCCGTTCGCACGCTGGCAGCCGTACGCTGCCAGCGTACAAGCATTCATACGACGAAAACACGGGCTCCCCAGGTCGACCACACATTCCCAAGTCGTGTGGTACCAATTAACCGATTGCAACATTGTTGCAATCGGTAATTAAGGGATCTCCTAGGTGGCCGTCGATCCACTACCGACCATGCGGCGGTCGGCCATCTTGGATCCTTTGTCTCTGCAGCGGTGTTCGGTCGTCGAGAGCCTGGAACTGAAAACGGCTACTCGATGATCCGAGCCCCGCTGGGCTTCCAGAGCGTTCGGGAGTTCCGCGTTCGGTACATTATATGTCCCGTACTTATTCGGTACTTTTAAACCAACTTCCATGTTTAAATGTATTATGTGCGGCGTTCGGTCAATTCAGCTGGGATCGGAGCGGTATTCTCCCAAAGTGTGCGCTCCGACCCCAGCTACCTACCGAACGTTCGATTATTCCAAAGTACCGAATATTGTGTGAATTATATATTTTAGAGTCAATTGTCGGTTTTGCTGCACGAGGGGATAATCCACTTAATCGTCCATTTTAGTGGGAGTATCCCTCTCGTGCCGCAATGCCTGTTGGGAAAGTCACAATGCATGTTGGGAGAAATCCCCTGGATTATCTGTGTGGAAACCCCTTGCATGGGGAACTGTATAAATACGCTGCTTGTGAATAAACCGAGTTAGTTGACTCCCAAACTGTGTTTCGTCCGGTTATTGGGAGGATTGGGGATATTGCCTTGCTTTCTACTCTGACTGTGGATTTCCTGAGGATACCAACGGATATCGTGTACTGTTATACAGCATTCCGTTACAACCACTAATAACAATATTAAAGAGAATGGGTCCAAGTACAGATCCCTGAGGTACCCCACTGGTGACAAGCCCCAGCTGCGAATATACTCCATTGACTACAACCCTCTGTTGCCTGTCACTCAGCCACTGCCTTACCCATTCAACAATATTGGAATCCAAACTTAAAGATTGCAATTTATTGATAAGCCTTCTATGTGCAACAGTGTCAAAGGCCTTACTGAAATCTAGGTAAGCAATGTCTACTGCACAACCATGATCTATTATTTTAGTTACCCAATCAAAAAAAATCAATAAGATTAGTTTGGCATGATCTCCCTGAAGTAAACCCATGTTGTCTCTGATCTTGAAATCCATGTGTTTTTAGATGTTCAACAATCCTATCCTTTAACATGGTTTCCATCACTTTCCTCACTACTGAAGTAAGGCTTACTGACCTATAGTTGCCCGACTCCTCCCTACTACCTTTCTTGTGAATGGGCACAACATTCGCTAACTTCCAATCTTCTGGGACTACTCCTGTTATCAATGATTGGTTAAATAAATCTGTTAATGGTTTTGCTAGTACACCACTAAGCTCTTTTAATAGCTTTGGGTGTATTCCATCAGGTCCCATTGACTTATTTGTCTTTACTTTTGACAGTTGAAATAGAACCTCTTCCTCTGTAAACTCACGTGTAATAAATGACTCATTTATCCTTTTTCTTAACTGAGGTCCCTTTCCTTCATTTTCATCTGTAAATACCGAACAAAAATATTCATTGAGGCAGTCAGCTAGACCTTTATCCTCATCTACATACCTTCCTTTTTTGTTTTTAATCTAACTAATCCTTGTTTTACTTTTCTTTTCTCATTTATGTATCTAAAAAAAGTTTTGTCCCCCTTTTTTACTGACTGTGCTATTTTCTCTTCTGTGTGGGATTTGGAAGCTCTTATAACTTGCTTAGCCTCTTTCTGCCTAATCTTATAGGTCATTCTGTCTTCCTCACTCTGGTTTTTTTTATAATTACTAAATGCTAACTTTTTGTTTTTTACTATTTTGGCCACATCTGCGGAGTACCACAGTGGTTTCTTGAATTTTTTGCTTTTACTGACAAGCCTAATGCAATTTTCTGTTGCCTTCAGTAGTGCAACTTTTAAATAATCCCATTTCTTTTGGACTCCATATAAATTGCTCCAGTCTGATAATGACTCCTTTACACATATTCTAATTTTAGAAAAGTCTGTTTTTCTAAAGTCTAAAACTTTTGTTTTTGTGTGGTGTGACTCAGTCACTGTTCTTATATTAAACCACACTGACTGATGATCACTGGATCCTAAACTTTCACCTACAGTAATATCTGATACCAAATCTCCATTTGTTAACACTAAATCTAGTATGGCCTCTTTACGAGTCGGCTCCTCAACGACTTGTTTTAGAGACAATCCCAGTAGGGAGTTTAGAATATGTGTGCTCCTGGCACAAGTAGCTATTTTTGTTTTCCAATTCACATCAGGAAGATTAAAGTCACCCATGATGATAACTTCCCCCTTCATTGTCATTTTAGCTATTTCTTCAACTAGTAGATTATCTAACTCTTCAATTTGTCCTGGGGGCCTATAAATCACACCTACACGAGTTACTGTGTGATTACCAAATTCTAACGTAACCCAAACGGACTCTATGTTCGCCTCACTAACCTTTATTAGGCTAGATTTTATGCTATCCTTTACATACAGGGCCACCCCTCCCCCTTTCTTGCCTTCCCTGTCTTTTCTATATAAAGAGTACCCTGGTATTGCTATGTCCCAGTCATTTTTCTCATTATACCATGTCTCAGTAACAGCGACTAAATCTACACTATCAGTTGCCATTATTGCCACAAGTTCATGGATCTTATTCCCTAAACTGCGAGCATTTGTAGACATGACTCTAAGCTTATCATTTTTTAACACACTTGCTACAGGCACCTTCTGTCCTTGTTTTGGGGGACAATTGGATTGATGTTTTATCACCCTTTTGCCCCCCCCCCCCCTCCTAGTTTAAAAACATCCTAGCAAAACCTCTGAACTGCTCACTGAGAACATTTGTTCCCTTTTGAGAAAGATGCAAACCATCTTTTTTGTACAGTTTATTTCCATTCCAAACAGAGCTACCATGAGCAATAAAGCCAAATCCTTGCTCCCGACACCATTCACCAAGCCACAAGTTAAAGTCCCTAATACGCATCCGCCTGTCGTTCTGAGTGTTATGCACAGGCAGAACTTCAGAGAATGACAGTGTGGAAGCAACCTGCCGTATATCATTGGCAAAAACACTAAAAACTTCCTTAAGCTCTGATACCTCATTGCAAGCCAAGTCATTTGTCCCTAAATGGACAAATACATCCAATTCCCCTTCCTGCTTTGCTTGCTTAACAATATTACAGATACGTCTCCTGTCTCTGTGAGCAGTAGCTCCGGGAAGACACCTCACAAGACCACCATTGTCCATCTCCACACCTCTTATGATGGAATCCCCCAACAACAACTGCTTTCTATTAGGCCTCACCATAGTCTTCAAGCCTCTCTGCACAACACCACTAGCCTCAGTGCCTCTCTGCACAACACCACTAGCCTCAGTGCCTCTCTGCACAACACCACTAGCCTCAGTGCCTCTCTGCACAACACCACTAGCCTCAGTGCCTCTCTGCACAACACCACTAGCCTCAGTGCCTCTCTGCACAACACCACTAGCCTCAGTGCCTCTCTGCACAACACCACTAGCCTCAGTGCCTCTCTGCACAACACCACTAGCCTCAGTGCCTCTCTGCACAACACCACTAGCCTCAGTGCCTCTCTGCACAACACCACTAGCCTCAGTGCCTCTCTGCACAGCACCACTAGCCTCAGTGCCTATCTCCAGGACACCACTACACTCTGAAAGTGCAGAAAATGAATTATGTAGAACAACAGACTGTGCAATATGCCTTTTATCCACAACTCCAAGTCTACCAGATCCTACAGTAATCCATCTGCCATTCCTAGTATGTCTCTGCGGCAATGGCTTTGCAGCAGTTCCAGCCTGAATTTGTTTACCAGATAATTTACAAATCTCAGACTTCAAAAATACAATCTCCTGCCGCAAGATAGAGAACATCGCCAAACAACAATACCCCAGGTACCGCCTTGGATGGGCTAACAAGCTCCCCCACCCGCATGGCCCCAAAAAAGGCGAATGGACTCCCGCCACTGTAAACGAGAAAGGGCACCCGCTGTAATATTATCAACCCCGGGGACATGCACAGCAAGACAGTACACATTCCAAATCAAGCAGCATAGTACAAGGCGCCACAGAACCCGAACTACAGGAGGGGTAGAAGTCGACAAATTGTTAGTGGCCAGCACCACCCCCATATTATCACAGTGGAAAATCACCCTCTAATCCTGTAGAAGATTCCACGATAGCTCCACTGCAACCACTATAGGTTAAAGTTCCAAGAAGGCCAAATTCTTAGTTAAACCCGTGGCATGCGGGTTCTTCATTAAGGAGTCCGTGCACCAGTGGGCCCCAAAGATGGCCCCAAAACCAACTGCCCAGGCTGCATCCGTAAAGAGATGGAGCTCAGCATCGGTTACCTGCCAATAGGAACACCCATAAAAACCTGCCAAGAAGACGGACCTAACTGCCAAATCCTCGCGCAGGGGTCGATTGATCTGCACATGATGATGGGAATAATCCGGCATGCAAATTGCAGCTTGCCCAAGAGCAACTGCAGCTGCTGCAATTGGATCTTCTTAAACAACCCAGTGGCCGCAAACAGGCTGCGCAAATCCGAAACCTTGTCCTCAGGCAGGCAACACTCCCGAATCAATCTCAATCCCCAAGAAACTTAAACAAGTAGGACCCACTGTCTTATCAGGGTCCAGAGGAACCCCGAAAAACCGCAAGATCCACACCAGAGTCCGAAGGTGTGCACACATGGGCGAACGCGCAGGACCGACACAGAGGAAATCATCCAAGTAGTGTAAAAGAGAATCACAACCCACTTTCTCCTGTACCACCCACTCCAGGAACGTGCTGAGATCGAGCAACCTGTGGGAAGGCACAGGTCCACATAATAAACCGCCCAGGAAAAAAGCCTAGCAGCTGATGGCAGTCCGGGTGCACTAAAAGGCTGCTTTAACATGTGCCTTAGCCATAAGACCCTCCAAACCCGCAGCAGGGGCCATTCGAACTGCTGCGTTGAAAGACGCATACGATACCCTGCACAGATCAATATCATCATTTACCGATCCCCCAAACGGGTACAACAAATGATGAATCAGCCGAAACTTGCCTGGCTCCTTTTTGGGCACCACACCCAAAGGGAAGACCCGAAGGTTAGGAATCGACGGAGCCAAAAACTGACCCGCCATATGCCCCAATGACAGCTCCTTGTTGAGCTTGTCTTCCACCAACTATGGGTGGTCCCGAACAGACTTGAGGTTTCGACAGACCACGGGGGAATCCCTAGCCTGATGGGGAATCCAAAACCCATCGCGGATTCCTATAATGGGTTAGCCATGGGAGCATCGTGCTGATGCCCACCGGCGTCCTCGCCCTTCGAGACCACGGCATCTCCCCTCGGTCACCGGCCTTACCCAGCAGAGTGGGCATCCGGCCCCCCACAATGACTTTCATTGAACAGCAGCAACCTGCGCTCTGTAGTGAGGTCAAGGTGGAGAGCTTTCCCACCGCGCCGCCCCCCCCTCCCCCAAAAAAAGATGAGACTCCCTTGGTGTGAGGCCGGTCGAGTCATAATCGCCAACCACAAATCAATATCCATCTGATCCCACCCAATAGACAGGCGAGCCGCGGAATTGTTGGTCGTACCGCCACCAACTCATCCCACATATACACGACACGCATTCCACACCATATCCTGGTAACAGAACAGGGCCGAGCACTTTTCCAGCGCCTTCTCCCAATCATGATGGCCAGGATCGAAAAGGCCGGAGCCGATTACCAAATGTTTTGTGAATCTTCCAAAAGCGGAACTTATCCTTGTAAGTCTTTTGACTCCGTATCAGGAGGGGGCAAGTCTTCCAACGGGAGCAGGGAAAATATTTCCACAAACTCCCCATTCCAAATCTTTTCCCGGACTTCCTGGCGCAAATGTAAACTGATGGGGCGCGACCAACACATGTAGGCCACACCATGGTTGCTGGGTGCAGTCTTCCAACCTGACTGAGCTGCAGGCACTTGGGAGTTATGAATGTTTTAGTGTTTTCTGTCAAAACGATTCTGTAATTAAGCCCATCATAATTGAAAGCACCAGGCCCAATGGGCTCTTAATCTGGCCTTGACCACGTCTCACTGTTTATTGAACAGATATGTGAAGCCGAGGCTAAAACAAAAAAAATATATTGACGTCCAGGCACCTACATTTATTAAGACATCCATTGAACCCCAGATGATGGATCCATGCCAGAAACATATACAATTGTTTGTGCAAGCATTTAGCAATAAGAGCTTTGCCACATGCTGCCGAGAGAAGCAGCGGTCTCATTTACACAGTGCACAAAGAATCTGTCCTTCACAGAGGTTTATAGAGAGATATTCTAAAATTTCTGCTGATTGTAAAGGAGTCATTTACTCCTTGCTGCACATTGCTTAAAAAATAAAAATAAAATCCTCAAAATGACACATTGCAACAATACAACCCTGCAGAAACTACCACCAACACAGCATCAAGAATTAACATGCCTTCTGCAACCACTAGCCAAACAAGGCTTCTGCTGCAAATCAAGAGGGCATACGTTTCTTTCACAAACTGAAGTGCTAAACTGGAAAAACATTCTCTTAAATCAGCTACGCTTTCAGTGTGGCCTTAAGTTTACAATTCACCTGGAATTCACTTTGAATTCTCACTTTAGTAAATAACTAGTATTGTGTTCAATATCTAAATTGCAAAAACTGTTTCTTTATGTGGACAAAATTTCATAAACCTTTCGGTCTAAATTTTCTGATTAGTAAAATGCCTTTTTCAGCATTAAACGTGGCACTAAGATGAAGTCTCTTTGCTCTTAACTTGAGCCTGTATGACTTTTTTACCGTTATCCAAGTGATATGCAACTTATAGTGAGATCTCCGCAGCCTATTATAAACTTACTTGTAGCCCCTTAAGTCTAATTAGTGAATTTGCAGACCAATTCTCTGTTGAAAGCAATTCAACAGAGAATCTCAAGTAAGAGTGGCCCATGACCTCAGAATCAGGATTCCAAGGGCACACCACGGGAAAGAATAGGAGGTGCACGCATCAAACAGAATAGCACAGAGCTGCATAGCTTTCTAAGGTCAGTGCTTAGCACACCCCCAGTAGTCCGTCAAGCTTCATGTCAGCGACTATGACGGTTGAACCAAAGCGTACATCATGGAAATTCTAATCCCAAGGATTGACTTTAATAACAGGACTGTTAAATCCTGCTAGTTTTCATTTTTATTCAGCACTATTAAATATTCAGATAAAAAGCTGCTATCAGTGTGTGATTCATTTAAAGGAAGTATATTATGCTTTTTCCTCAGTGATGTACATTTTACTATATGATTCGCACGAAAGATCTATATCATTTAACAACTATCTTGATTCCCCCAAGCCTCCTATGTTATACATTTATCTTTTAATTTAAGCATTAACATTGGCTTCCAAGATTACTCTTTACATATTATCCATAAGATTCTCTGCAGATTTTGTTTTTAGCACAGTAAAATTCTGTATCAAATTTTTTTTTTTGTGCTGACTGTAAAATCCACTTCCTGTTAACAGACTGTTTATGAATCATTTTTTAGTAGACACTTGACCTCTGGGGATTTATAAAAAAAAAAAATCTAAAATTATCCTGAAAAATATATATATTCTTTTTATTCTAAATGTAAATTGTCCAGTGTTGTTAACATTTAAAACTGACTAAGGGGTGAGAGCGGGGTTACCCAGCCGCATCTCTACAATTAAAATCATTGAGGATAATGGTTTATTGTGCCCATTATAAGTAATAACCTTGACATCGTAATTAGCCTGGTTAAGATGCCATATAAACAGAGTGCTTCTACCCAATTCTACGTATTCAATGGCTAGTATTGGCAAGCATGCCTTAGTGCAGATGCATTAAATTGTATATTCTCTATCTTGTAGTCATCATTGAAATTACCAAGGAGAAAGTCTGCAATTATTTATTAAAACAGCCAAAACTACAATGTTTTACCAACATGAAATGTTATTACACTGAGCAGCAAATTACACTAAATTACAGTCTGCTTGTTGCATAATTACTGCAATTGTATAGCCTTTTGCTCCAATGATCAGCTTGTGTTTATTTTATAAGGACATAGAAAGAAGAGGTTCACAATCTGTTTCTTCTAATGATACATGATGAGACCCAGGACCACTCTGTCGGGAAACACATTTCTTGTATTTACTCATATTTTTTTTGTCAGCTCCATAATAGGCTTCAATTTCCATGTAGTGCAGGTAACATAGGAACCCATCCAAAAACATTTCATTGTGTGGATTTACAGGACTGTCCACCAAAGGTTGCTGTTGTTTCACTATTATCGTCTTAATTCTGATGGACCATGTAGCAGATACAGAAGGACTGGTCCCGGCTTGGGACCCAGACCTATTCTGTCCTCTCCAAAAGTAAAATAGAGCCAGCCTTTCCTTCCAGCACTACCCGACTAGTAGTGCAAAGGATCTCCAAGAGAGAGAGCTTTAACAAAGGTTTCATTTCATTTCATTCCTTCTTCTTTCCCTTGTGCCATAATGTTTATTTTAAACCCCCTTTTGTTTTTATTGTCTGTACCATCACACTCAAGTCATAGTTTCTGCTCCTCCAGTTCCTCCTCCCTCATGCCATCAATGCTTCTGTTCAGTGACCTCCCTCCCCTCGAGTCTTTATTAAAAATGTATATGTCATGGTTTGAAAAGAATTATAGAAGCCAGACTGTATGAAATCAGTTGGACACTGCATATCTCTTATCTGTTGGGCACACTATATATATAATATTCTACCGAACATTCTTCAGATGTTATGTATTGGAAAACCTGTTAGACTCTGTAGTGTGTGCTTCATATATATTTTTCGAGACTAGAACAAAACTCCACAGATATTAACTACTAAAGCTGCAACTATTTTAGATATTAAGACCATCAGATGTTCTCCTTCTTGGACTGTACTTACTGTCTTCAGTCTTCATCTTAACCATGTCAGTGACCAAGTTAAATATATCTGTATGTCATCTTTCGTTCACTTTTTACACCAAGTTCAAATATATCTTCTTTTGTAGTTTGTGTACAAAACCGCCAAATTCTTCATATTAAATTGTCACAGTTGTAAAACATGTTTAGCTAATAAAGTATATCTGTTAAAGCCTGGTAGAGAGCACCTAGATGAATAGAATCATTAATTAAATCTACATTTATTTTGCAGACCAGCTGCAGTCAACAAAATCCTCATCAAATGGCTGGGAGAGGTGCACCTTGCAACTGCCAAATTATAAGGTGCCTTGGACTCAAGAATTCTTCTTTCCAGCTATCGTTAAGAACTTGTAATGAATCACACTCTATGGCCACCGAGAAAATTCACAACAGATATACAGCATGATTTAGCATAACCAACTAAAACATCTTAATTTTTTCAGCTGCCAATCAATAACAATAAATATACTTATTTTGTTATATAATACCCCGATACATTGGTTCATTAACAGGCACTAGACCTATAAATGCACTGAAGAAATAACTTTTTTTTTTCTCTCTTTTGTTTTTGTTTTACCCATTACCCATGAAGTGACGCTACCCTGAAAAAAATCAAGCAGATTTCCCAGAACACCTAATAGCCTATAAAGTTCAAGCACGTGTCCTTCCCTAATAGTCACCCTGGTGTGTGCTGAGTTGAGGGTCGGAAATATGGGAAGGTGGTCTGTAATCGTTCCCATTCTTCTCCTATGCTATAGGATGGAGGCAGTATCCCAAAGTTAAGTGTTAGCCTAAAATAATCCAGGCCTTCCACATAATTTTGTGATGGAAAAGGCTGAAGCTTTAATAGAAGGAAATTGTGTTTAGGTGCCCTGCCTCTTCTGGTTGGTCCTATTGTTTATTGTGATGCCTTCTTCTTCTCTTTCATATAATTACACCTCAAACAATGTTTACTGTTTCTATGGTTATTTTTCATTTTGTTGCAATATAGATATCACCGTTAAGTGTGCCTACCTAATTTCTGTTTTGCATCTTGTACTTTTCTGTGCAAATGAAGGGGTTAGTGTGCTGCCATATACACACAACTTGATCATGATATTTTCTGTATTACTTTTCTATATATTTCTATAGACCATATATTTGTCTTTCAAGAGGTGGATTCAAACATCTATCAAGAATTATTACAAGGGACATAGAATATCAAAACTTACATAGCTAGGGATATAGTTCTTCCATCAGCTTGGAAAGCAAATTGTTGACCATATAATTTTGAAATTCTGGATTTGGTCTTGATTGGCCGTAGATTATTTGCAATTATACTGTGAAGTTTAATGATAGTTTTAGCAGAGTACCAAAATGGCAATCTATTCTTATCGCCTTAGCCTTAACATAAACAATTGTCTGTAATTAACTTTTCTTAATTCTCCAATTAATGGAGGGCACAACCTCTGTTTTAGGTTTATAAACTGACTAAGTGTGTAAACTGTGAACAATAATGAATTATGTATAATTAAAGCAGGCTGATGAATAACAAAAATGTTTGCTTGTTTTAAATCGTTAATAAAGAAATAACCATTAATAAATTAAAATTGATTTCTTTAGGGACACCTATAAATCTTCACATTGTCTTCAAGTTACCTGTCGTACATGCAAATATATATTTAGTTATAATAGTTCATACCCTTTTTGCTACAATTATAAAATTCTTCTAGTTTTTTTTATAAAAAAACTGAGAATTGTGAAGAATTTCAAAACAGGCCAATAAAAAAAAAAAAAAAAATCAATTTTCCAGGTTGGATATCCTATCCTAAAATTTGCAGTTTCTTAGTCCGTTCTCAGGTTTCTCAGTTTGCTGAATAAGGCCAAAAGTTTTTCAGCTATAAATTGTCCTACTTTAAATTTTTTTTTTTTCTTATTATATGTGAATAATACTACTTTATCTAAACATAGTGTGGTTCATTACAAACGCTCGTTTGCTAATTATCATCACATTAATATCTGCTAATGAGCCATTAACGATGTTAACAACAATCTAAGCAACTGTTGGACAACAGTTTTACCATTATCGGGTCAGTAAAATAGTTTCAATACCTTAAGTTAAACACTCATAATCTTTACAGAGGAGAGTTATCAACACTTTAACAGAACCACTTGATACTTGGCTAATTCAACACATAAATGGACTTGAAAGGTCATTCCAAGTGTTTGTGCACGAACACAACAGCAGCGAAAACACCTACATTGATTTGATGACATGTGCAAGCAGCCTTAACTAACCATTCTTCATTAACGGGACACTATAGTCACCCAGAATACTTCATCTCAAAGAAGTGGTCTGAGTTCTGTAGTCCTGTCCTCCACTCCTGACAGCCACTAGAGGCGCTTCCGCTGTAATGACCGGTTAAAATACAGTCACGTAACATGAAAGCACTGAACACAATGTGTGCTTGAATGCTTGGATGCGCACTGCACTCGCAACAGATGATAATTAGAACCCCAAAGCTCCTCTATAAAGAGCATTGAGTGGACCATCACCGGAGGAAGCCTTTTTTCCCTAAGTGTCATCGTGGGTGGTTTAACAGCTTTGGCGCTGTTAAAAGATGAGTAAAACTTTAAATGTATTAATTTATATTGCAAACCGGGTAGGGCGGTGAGCTATATTAAACTATGAACATAAGTTACTATAGTGTTAGGAAAACAGGTTTGTATTCCTAACACTATAGTGTTCCTTCAATCAATTTTACAAATGAAAGGAATACTCAAATATAACATATTAAAATCATTAACACTACACATGTGCCACAAATGTTTGTTCAGATGTACCTTAAAGAAAAACACACACTGCGATGCCCATGTGAAACAATAGGTTAATAATACACCTATCATCATCAATGCACTTGGCCCACAAAGGTGCCTGTTTTTTTGTTTGGTTTTTATTTGTCACTAAATTCTCAATATTGCCAGCAGAACATTGCAAGACTAATAAATAAAGATTTGATAATACATGACTTTGACCTCAATTTAATACGGGTTTCAAATAATTCACTACGGTTAGAAAAGCTTTTTAAGTGATTAATCTAAAAAAAAAAAAAATACTCAAAATGGTGACTTCTGTAAATAAGTCATTTGGAATTATTTTGTACAAAAGGCAGCAAACTTTACTAATGGCTTATGTTATGGTTTATGGCTATGTTAGCCTAAATAAAATAAATATCTGCATGAATAATATTTATTGATTATGTTGTCAGCGCTAAGTAGATAATCCCCTTAAATATAGTTCGGGGTATACACATTAACAAATGTATCTGCAACAATCAGAGACAACTATGTGATACAATATCTAGCATAAAAAGTATCAGTGTTGCTGATTATATAAAACAAAATAATATCACAATCCAATGCATATGATATTATAGCAGGGACGTGTAGGAGAGTCCATAAAATTGTTGAAAACACAGACTGGTGCTTGAGATCCAAGAAATAGATGTGGTGCTTATATCTAAGGACCAAGTAAAAGCTTATCTGGCTGCAGTCTCTTCTATGTCCCAAATGTGCCGTCCGGTTTGCAGATGGAGACAGCGTTTGCCTCGTGCACTGAGGCAGGCTGGATGCTCTGAAGTCCTCTCTTCCCCAGATGTAACCTCAGCTGGCACAGGAGACTAGACGTATTGGCAATCACACCAGATAAAAGCAAATAAAAACGAACACCTCATCAACGCGTTTCGCCCCTCTTGTGTGGGCTTTTTCAAACGCGTTGATGAGGTGTTCGTTTTTATTTGCTTTTATCTGGTGTGATTGCCAATACGTCTAGTCTCCTGTGCCAGCTGAGGTTACACTGATACTTTTTATGCTAGATATTGTATCACATAGTTGCCTCTGATTGTTGCAGATACATTTGTTAATGTGTATACCCCGAACTATATTTAAGGGGATTATCTACTTAGCGCTGACAACATAATCAAAACATTTCTATTAATTGAATTTGGGAAAATTATTTTTCTGTTTAGCAGCTGCAATTTGGAGGTACTTTGTACCATTACACACAAGTTGACTATATACCATCTTTTTTTTGCGCTCTCTTTTTCACTTTACTATGAATAATATTTAGTTTGTGCCAATTAGTATGGAATAGGCTCCTGCATTTTGTGATGGATTAGGCATGATTCCCAGTAAAAAAAAAAAAAAAGGGTCAAGGGATGGTGGTGGAGCCAGTACCGAAGTGACATCAGCGCTGAAACAGAAGTAACAGAAGATTTTTTAACTCTTTCTGCCACGCGGGGGAGTAAGGCATGCAAGCAAGGGGGCCACTGTAGGATACTATGGTGCTAGAAATAAAATTTTAAGCATAACTGCATCTCAGTTTATATATAGTGATGTCGCGAACACAAAATTTTCGGTTCGCGAACGGGAACTTCCGCAAACGTTCACGAACCGGCGAACCTCCATTGACTTCAATGGGCAGGCGAATTTTAAAACCCACAGGGACTCTTTCTGGCCACAAAAGTGATGGAAAAGTTGTTTCAAGGGGACTAACACCTGGACTGTGGCATGCCGGAGGGGGATCCATGGCAAAACTCCCATGGAAAATTACACAGTTGATGCAGAGTCTGGTTTTAATCCATAAAGGGCATAAATCACCTAACATTCCTAAATCACAATGGATATGGATTGACACCTGACATATGACATATTGACACCTTGACATATGGATTGACACCTGTCCTCAGAGCCCCTGATACACACTGACACAGAGCAGAATAGGGACTGTTCCCCCCTACATAGGGTCACTTGGCAGGTATGGATTGACACCTATCCTAAGGATCCCTGATACACACTGACACAGAGCAGAATAGGGACTGTTCCCCCTACATAGGGTCACTTGGCAGATATGGATTGACACCTGTCCTCAGAGACCATGATACACACTGACACAGAGCAGAATAGAGACTGAACCCCCCTACATAGGGTCACTTGACAGATATGTATTGACACCTATCCTAAGGATCCCTGATACACACTGACACAGAGCAGAATAGGGACTGTTCCCCCTACATAGGGTCACTTGGCAGATATGGATTGACACCTGTCCTCAGAGACCTAATTGTGTAATAATGGTAATACTATTACCTATATTATAATATTGGCAGAGGCAAGGAAATTCCCTCTAATTAGATGGGTATAGGCAGAGAGTATGGAGACCGGAGTGATAAAGTGTCAATAAGGTGATATAAAGTTAAATGTATCACAGACACACAGACACCCTTTCTCTTAGCTAGTTTCCAGAAATGCTGGATAGGTAGAAGGGCTATAAAGACTCAGAGAGGTCTAAGAAGAATCCTCTAAACTAGCCCTAATCTCCTTAAACACCTTCAAGGGTGTTCTAAACTAAAGCTCAATCTAAACGTTTAGATGATTGCCTGAGTTCCCATCACGGATGCTGGCTAGGAATAACAGTGTGCAAGACAAAGAGTGGGTCTAAGTGCCCATAGTGCAGTAAAGTGTCCCTAGTGAAGTGAAAAAGAGAATAACGAGCTGGCGCCCAAGAGAATAACGAGCTGGCGCCCTATCAGGGGACGTGTATATGGCATCGATTTTAGGAACTGGGAGATGGAAAAAGATGCTTACTTCAAATTTGGGGCACTGCGCGTGCAATCTAATGTGCCACCAGTTAGGAGTGTTAAGTAGTACAATTCCTATCAGTTTAATCCCTGTTATGTGCCTTTTTTTGGATTGGTTTTTGAAGCCACAGTGCAGCACAAGAGGGCCGAAAAATTAGGCATATACACATGCCTGAAAAATTAGGTATTGTTGCAGCCGCTGCTGTAGCAGCGGCCATAAAAATTGATGTTTGTTTCCCAGGCAGAAAGGGCCCTAAAACATTGCGGCTTGAACCCTAGTTGGTGGTGGATAAGTCACGCAAGTCAACCGGCATTCAGAGCTAAAATACAGCAGCTTGTGGACCATTTTCAGCCCAAGGCATCTCATCAGGCCTTTTTTTAGTCGAATGTATCGCCCACTGTCAGTCCCTTTCGGGATCCATCCCTCATTCATCTTAATAAAGGTGAGGTAATCTAAACATTTTTGACCTAGGCGACTTCTCTTCTCAGTGACAATACCTCCTGCTGCACTGAAGGTCCTTTCTGACAGGACACTTGAAGCGGGGCAGGCCAGAAGTTCTATAGCAAATTGGGATAGCTCAGGCCACAGGTCAAGTCTGCACACCCAGTAGTCAAGGGGTTCATCGCTCCTCAGAGTGTCGATATCTGCAGTTAAGGCGAGGTAGTCTGCTACCTGTCGGTCGAGTCGTTCTCTGAGGGTGGATCCCGAAGGGCTGTGGCGATGCGTAGGACTTAAAAAGCTCTGCATGTCCTCTATCAACAACACGTCTTTAAAGCGTCCTGTCCTTGCCGTTGTGGGAGGAGGAGGATGACTTTCACCTCTTCCCCTGTTAGATTCCCGTTGTGCTGTGACATGACCCTTATACGCTGTGTAAAGCATACTTTTTAATTTATTTTGCAAATGCTACATCCTTTCCGACTTGTTGTAATTTGGTAACATTTCCACCACTTTCTGCTTATACCGGGGGTATAGTAGCGTGGACACCCAGTACAGGTCGTTCTCCTTCAGCCTTTTTATACGAGGGTCCCTCAACAGGCACGACAGCATGAAAGACCCCATTTGCACAAGGTTGGATGCCGAGCTACTTCCCTTTCCTCCTCCTCAGTGATCTCAATGAAGGTATGTTCTTCCCCCCCAGCCACGTACAACACCACGGGTACCAGATAGGTGACAACGAGCACCCTGGGATGCCTGTTGTGGTTGGTCTTCCTCCTCCTCAAAGCCACATTCCTCCTCTGACTCCTCTTCCTCACAATCCTCTTCCAGCGTTGCCGCAGGTCCAGCAAGCGATGCTGATAAGGCTGTTTCTGGTGGTGATGGTGACCACAACTCTTCCTCTTCACGCTGATCTACGGCTTGATCCAGCACTCTTCGCAGGGCACGCTCCAGGAAGAAAACAAATGGTATGATGTCGCTGATGGTGCCTTCGGTTCGACTGACTAGATTTGTCACCTCCTCAAAAGGACGCATGAGCGTCCAGTAACGTGGCAAAAAAATTCCCAGCTCCCCAGAGGCTGTCCTAGCACACCGGTCATACAAATATTCATTAACGGCTTTTTCTTGTTGGAGCAGGCGGTCGAACATTAGGAGTGTTGAATTCCAACGTGTCTGGCTGTCGCAAATCAAGCGCCTCACTGTTATGTTGTTTCGCCGCTGGATATCTGCAAAGTGCGCCATGGCCGTGTAGGAACGCCTGAAATGGCCACACACCTTCCTGGCCTGCTTCAGGACGTCCTGTAAGCCTGTGTACTTATGCACAAAGCGTTGTACGATCAGATTACACACATGTGCCAAGCACGGCACATGTGTCAATTTGCCCAACTTCAATGCCGCCAACAAATTTGTTCCGTTGTCACAAACCACTTTGCCGATATCCAGTTGCTGCGGAGTCAGACACGTTTCCATCTGTGCGTTCAGGGCGGACAGGAGTGCTTGTCCGGTGTGACTCTCTGCTTTCAAGCAAGTCAAACCCAAGACGGCGTGACACTGCCGTATCCGGGATGTGAAATAGTACCTGGGGAGCTGGGGGGTGCAGTTGATGTGGAGCAAGACACAGCAGCAAAAGAGGACTCAGCCGAGGAGGTTATGGAAGAGGATGGAGTAGGAGGAGTAGAGGAGGTGGCAGCAGGCCTGCCTTCAAGTCGTGGCAGTGTCACCAACTCCTCTGCAGAGCCACACATTCCATGCTTGGCAGCCATCAGCAGGTTTACCCAATGCGCAGTGTAGGTGATATACCTGCCCTGACCATGCTTTGCAGACCAGGTATCAGTGGTCAGATGGACCCTTGCCCCAACACTGTGTGCCAGACATGCCATTACTTCCTTTTGCACAGTCGAGTACAGGTTTCTTTTGTGAAAAGAAATTTAGTCCGGGTACCTTCCACTGCGGTGTCATAATAGCTACAAATTTTTTGAACGCCTCAGACTCCACCAGCTTGTATGGTAAAAGCTGGTGGGCTAATAGTTCAGACAAGCCAGCTGTCAGACGCTGGGCAAGGGGGTGACTTTCTGACATTGGCTTCTTACGCTCAAACATGTCCTTGACAGACACCTGACTGTGGGCAGATGAGCGGGAACTGCTCAAGGCGAGAGACAGAGTGGCGGATGGTTGAGAGGGGGCAAGGAGGACAGCAGTGGTTGACGTGGCTGAAGATGCTGGACCAGGAGGAGGATGGCAGCTTTGAGTTTGTGTGCTGCTTGTACTTATGTGTTGATCCCATAGGCATTTGTGATGTGCGATCATGTGCCTACGCAAAGCAGTTGTACCTAGGTGGGTGTTAGACTTCCCACGACTCAGTTTCTTTTGGCACAGGTTGCAAATGGCATCGCTGTTGTCAGAGGCAGACACACAAAAAAAAATGCCACACTGCTGAGCTCTGCAATTACGGCATTCTGGTGGTGGACACAGCATGCGTTGATTGGCGTGCTGTCGGGCTGACCCCGGGTGCCGATGCATGCTGTCTGACTGTGCCACTAGCTCCTTGCGACGACCTCCCCCTGCTTCCAACTCGTCTCCTCCTCCTCCTCTCTGTCTCCCCATCTGAACTTTCGCCCTGTTCTTCTTCTTGCCGAGCGGGCACCCACGTGACATACATGGACGCATCGTCATCATCAACCGCTTCCCTTGTATCTGACAACTCAGCAAAGGAATCAGCAGCGGGTACAACATCATCATTATCACACTGTACATCCATGTGTGTAATGCTGCCTGCCTGAGATATATCCCTGTTATCTACATCCTCTGGCAATAATGGTTGCGCATCACTCATTTATTCAAACGGATGTGTAAATAACTCCTCTGACATACCAAGTGAAGCGGCTGGGATGCTAGTGTTGGTGGTGGCGGCAGGTGGGTGAGTGGTATCTTGAGAGGTGCCCGAAGCTAAGCTGGAGGAGGATGGTGCATCAAGGTTCCGAGCGGAAGCTGTAGAAGATTGGGTGTCCTGTGTTAGCCAGTCAACTATGTCCTCACAACTTTTCAAGTTCAGGGTATGTGGCCTCTGAAAACTGGGCATTATTCTAGGGCCAAAGGGAATCACAGCACCACGACCACGATGGCCCCTGCGGGGTGGCCTGCCTCTGCCTGTCATTTTTTTTTCGATTAGTGGTACTATGCGTGCAAGCTACTGTGACAACAGATATGAGTGGCACTGTGCACTGGCAGAGGTTGGCAGAGTACACGCTGTAGGCCTGACACCCGCTTGAAGACAACTAACTGCTATTCAATCTATAACAGTGAAAAACGTTTTTTCTTTTTAAATGCACGCTATAGTGACACCAGATATGAGTGGCAAAGTGCACTTGCAGAGGTTGGCAGAGTACACGCTGAAGGCCTGACACCCACTTGAAGTACACTGACTGCTATTAGCTTACAGTGAAAAACTTTGCTTTTTAAAGGCACGCTATTGTGAAACCAGATATGAGTGGCAAAGTGCACTTGCAGAGGTTGGCAGAGTACACGCTGAAGGCCTGACACCCAGACGCTTGCAGACAACTAACTGCTATTCAATCTATTACAGTGAAAAAAAGATTTTTGTTTTTAAATGCAAGCTTAAGCTATTGTGACACCAGATATGAGTGGTGGCACTGGGCAAGTGGGCACAGTATCCACTGTGAGCCTGACACAGAACTTGGCAGTCAACTAGCTGCTATTCAATCTATTACAGTGAATTTGTTTTTGTTTTTAAATGCAAGCTTAAGCTATTGTGACACCAGATATGACTGGTGGCACTGGGCAAGTGGGCACAGTATCCACTGTGAGCCTGACACAGAAGCTGGCAGACAACTAGCTGCTATTCAATCTATTACAGTGAAAAAAAATGTTTGTTTTTAAATGCAAGCTTAAGCTATTGTGACACCAGATATGAGTGGTGGCACTGGGCAAGTGGGCACAGTATCCACTGTGAGTCTGACACAGAAGCTGGCAGGCAGGCAACTGCAATTACATTACACAGAAAAGAAAAGCAGCCTGATGTTCTAGCCCTAAAAAGGGCTTTTTGGGGTGCTGTCCTTACAGCAGAGATCAGATGAGTCCTTCAGGACTGTAGTGGACACTGAATACCCTAGCCTAGCTATCAATTTCCCTATCAAATGAGCAGCAGCTACACTTTCCCTCCTCTATCTAAGAATGCAGCTTCAGAATGAATCTAAAATGGATGCTGGGAGGGAGGTGGGAGGGTGTGGAAGGGAGGGAGTGCTGCTAATTTGCTGGAATGTGTCTGCTGACCGTGAGGCACAGGGTCAAAGTTTACTCAATGATGACGAATAGGGGGCAGATCTAACCTCGCATGTGTTCGCCCGCCGTGGTGAACGCTAACACGCTTTGTTCGCCAGGAACTATTCGCCAGCGAACAGTTCGGTACATCACTATTTATATATCAGGATTTACTAAACACTAGCTTTAGGCTCTATAGTACTATGTAGACATTGGGGAAAAAAACTACTTTTGTTTTACTTTTTGTTAAAAAAATGTGAGAACTGCAGTGAATATAATTATAATACATTATTTATGACATCCACTTAAAACTAAATCAATAGCAAACCGTGAGAAAAGTAAATCTTAAGAAGATTTGCTTAATATAATGGCAGAATGACTGTTGGGCAGTTTTTTGGTTTTTTTTTAAAGTAAAGTAAGTTATTAATTTTCAGGAACAGAATCCCTGTTGGCTTTCTGAAGGCGGATCATATCTCTTGCAGACACAATTAGCGGATAAAGTACATGAGAGCAGACAGCAGCCTAAAACCAAAACGTGCAAAGTAAGTTTATGTTTTACAGTACATTTTATTGAGACCATGATAGGTATGTTTATCGAGGTTGAGCAAGCCCTTTAACAAGCCTTTTATGTGCATTGTGAAATATGACAAACTTCCTCCCATCCCCACCAATGTTCCAACATCCATGTCTAACTCAGGATGTAGATATTCTGTTAAATTTAATTTAAAAAAAAGTATGTGCATAATCCCTGTGAGAATAAGCACAAATAGGAGAGCAGAGGAACCACAGTTACAAGGATAAAACAAAAGTAGCAGAAACTTAGAGAGGAAAAATGGGTAAATTTGTATCGAAAGATACGCACAGTTCTTTAATTGTCCCAATAATTGAGTGGTTGTGATGCCTTATTTGGTGCTGGCTCTCCTGGTAGCCAGAGCAATTTGAGACGTCGGTTCTTTTCCTTCTTGTTGCTAATTTGACCAAGTCGTAAAGAAACAAACATCTAGAGGTCCATGTACAAATATGCCTAAATGAGTGATGGTATGTTAGAGGAGATATCTTTGGACACAGTTCAATTTAGTGTGTCCATCAAACATCAAAGGATAATTTGTTCGTTGATGCACTTAAGTACTGATGTCTAGGAGCATATTTTAAGTACTCTACATAAAGCTGCTCACCCTTCAAAGCACATGAAGCACAGCCTGAACACTTTTTACTCCTCAGGGCAGTGCTCTTGTAGGATAGTCTAGGGCTGCAAACTAAAAGACCATATAGTTAACCTGTTTAGGCTCATTTTCGAAAAACTAACTGCGCACCTTTAAAGTCTGATCTGTGAGTGTTGACAGAAGTAGCCATCTGGGAGGTAGGAAATCAGATAAGCCCAGAAAAATTAGCGGTAAAAAACCTGGGATGAGGGCCCATTTATACCATATTATGATAAAATAATGTATTACCTGTCCAATCAGCTTAGCCAGGCAAACCAAATACATACATCCTTGGAATACCTGGACTGAGTAACCACTGTGCAACTAATTTAGTGTTATTTTTTATTTGCATATACAATTTATCTTTTATTGATATGTTCTGGTGATCTCATTTTATACATTTATTTATTTGTGATTCTGGATTTAATATACAACAAGGTAAAATAAATATACTTTATCCTGCCAGACGTAACCCATTTTTTCCTAAATATCCATGATCATATTTACCATATGTTTAGATAATAATTCATCAGCTCGCATCTACCTTTTGCATTGGTAATAAGCCTAAATGATTTAAAGCTAATGATATATTACAATAGCTGTTAGATAAAGAAAATTTAAAATGCATACTGATCAACCACAACATTAAGACCCCTGACAGTACAAGGGAATCACATTGATTATATCATTAGAATGGCACTTGTCAAGGGCTGAGATATATTAAGCAGCAACGGAACAGTCAGTTCTCTATTTCATGTGCTGAAAGCAGGAAAATGGGCAAGCGAAAAAAATTGACTTTGACAAGGGCCAGCTAGTGAAAAACGATTGGGTCAAAGCATCTCCAAAATGGCAGGTCTTGTACGGTGTTCCTGGTATGCAGTGGTTAGTACCTACCAAAACTGGTGCAAAGGACGACAACCTTTGAACCGGCATCAGTGTCATGGGCACCCACAGCTCACTGATGCATGTGGGGAGTAAAGGCTATCCGGTCTGGTCCAATCACACAGAAGAGTTACTGTGGCTCAAATTGCAGAATAAATTTAATTCTGCCCATGATAGAAATATGTCACAACACAGAGTATCACAGTTTGCTACGTATGGAATACTGAATACTCGCACACTGATCAGAGTACCCATGATGACCCCTCTTCAGCACCTAGAGCACCTTCAATAGAGACATGTGCATCAGAACTGGACCATGGAACAATGGATGGTCAGGTGTGTGAACGTCATTTACCTGGGGAAGAGATGGCAGCAAGATGCACTGGGAGAAGACAGGCCAGCAGAGGCAGTGTTATGTTCTGGGCAATGTTCTACTGGGAAAACTTGTTACTTTGACATGTACAACCTACCTAGAGATTGTTGCAGACCACGTACACCCCTTCATGGCAATTGTGTTCCCTGATTGCAGTGGCATCTTTCAGCAGGATAATGCATGCTCCCACACTGCAAAAAATGTTCTGTAATGGTTTGAGGAACTTGACAAAGGTGTTGCCTTGGCCTCCAACTCACAAAGATCTTAATCCGATTGAGCTGCTAATGTTTTGGTGCCAGATATCACGGGACATATTCAGAGGTCTTGTGGAGTCCATGCCTCGACCCATTAGAGCTGATTTTGCATCCATGAAGGATAGGATATTAGGCAGATGGTTTTAATGTTATTGCTGATCTGTGAATTGCACTCAATACACTGCATTATTTCTCTGCATTGTTTTCAGCAGTATATTCTTGTACTTAGCCTGAATATAGAATATATTTGCCAGTAATAATAAGAGCTGCAGGAATGAGTCCTCTTCATTCATGCAGTCATTGAAACAGAGGATATCTGACACCTTTAAAACAATGAACGGTAATAAAGCAAAGTAATCAGGCTGTACTGCACAAATAAAACATGTCCCTATGGTGCTATAGACAGCATTCGTCGGGTAATTATAGATTTATTTTATAGATCAGTCGGTTTTCTTTCATTCTGAATATCTTCTTTTTATTGACTCCTCGTTGTCTGACGTTTATCAATGCCACATTGGAAGTTTCTTAGATAAAAATTTAATTTCGTCTTTAAGACGTGAAACCAGATTACGTGTCAATGCTTCATAACAAAATCAATTTTGCAGAAGATTTATAAACATATATAGGGAACACCTACACTTGTGTAGCAATGTCTGTTACTTCCATTGGTATACATATCTCACTCTTCCAGCATTTAGAAATAGATGAATTTTAATTAATACTAATCCTTAAAGGAACACTATAGTGACAGAAATACAAACACAGTTTTGACCCTTGGCATGCTTCAAAAAGGTATTAAACTAACTTTTATTGCAGTGTTGTGCTGTTCCATCGCCTTATGGCTAAGATGATCAAAATTGATGATCTCAGCCAATCCAATGCTTTCCCATTGGAAAGCTATTGCATATTCACAGCAAAAGGTGGGGAAGCTGAGAGTCAGTACTACGTATTGTGCAGTACTGAACCAGGAAGCATCTCTAGTGGCCGTCAGGTGTTACCAGGCAGTAATATAAACACTGCCTTTTTTTTCCTTTATAAAGACTGTGTCTACATTAAAAAGCCTGCAGTAGACACCAGAACAACTACATTAAGCTGTAGTTGTTCTGGTGACTATAGTGTCAAATTAACTTTGGAGATAGATGTGGCAGCCTTCCCTGAGCTCCCACAAATATACATATACAACACATATATGGAAGGCAAGATGGATTAATTGAAGTATCAGGAGATCCTAGGAGAAAACGTCATGCTCTTTTGTGAGGAAGCTGAAGCTTGGTGTCATTGGATCTTCCAACAAAACAATAATCCCAAGCATACCTTCAAATTCCACTAAGGCTTGTGTGAAGGATTTCCCACAACCCGTTCGGTTGTTTCTACTCTACTGCTATTTTATTCATTGGATTATTTAATTTATTTTTTCGTTGTAAATGTTTTACCGAACGGAGACCACTCTGGGTACCAATTAGAATATGGAACACTGAGCAACTACACGAAAACCGCAATTTAATTGAATGCTCCTAGGTAGCCGCCATTTCGTGCATACGAACGCACGTGGTGAGAACAATGGACGGCGTCCATCATTACTCCCAAACGCGCCCAGCAGGACTTGGTCATCGAGTGCCTGGAACTGTTTTGGGAATAGCACTCGCACGAACACCCGGTCTCTATGGAAGTCCCATACGAACTACTTCCCCATACGGTAGACGAACGGCGTTCGGGAGTTGCAAACAGACTAACAAGGGGAGCATTCTACACAAATCATCTTTATTTCATCTATGGTGGTTTTCTTGTAAATTCATCCAAACGGAGACTGGCTCTTGCTGCCAATTCAATGGAACTCTTGGTCGGCTACAACCTCGTGGCGAGCCGGTCAAACTTCCACACGGTGCCGTTCGAAAAGTACCGAACGGATTTTCGTGAATTTTTTATATGTTACTCCCATCAAGCTCAGCTACCCAGGGATATGTTTTTATGTGGTTTTAATATGTATAAAGTATGGAAGCCCTTGCTTCCATTAAATCAGTCTTGTTCCAGCATTAAGCTGTGGCTCATGTGTGGATTATTATGCGATACCAGCGATATTTTACCCTGTGGGTTGGAGATATTGGTTTATGGGAATACTTGATGATGATAATTATTCAGACCATCACTGCTTGGTTGCAGAAGAAGTCCTGGAAAATTCTACAGTGGCCATCAGTCACCTGACTTGAACCCCATAGAAAAGATGTGATTGGATTGGAAGAAGGCGGTTGCAGCATGCAAACCTAAGAATATTACTTAACTGGAGGCCATTGCTCATGTGCAATGGGCTTAGGTTCCTCAGGAACACTGCCAGAAGCTGGTGTCTGGCTATGTACCCTGTTTGAAGCAGGTGATAACAGCAAAAGGGTGCTGTACTAAGTACTAAATATGCTTGCCATGAAGGAGTTGAATAATGTTGAGACTAGAGAGTTCTTGGACTCTGTGGCGCCTCCTAGTTCCCCAGAAAGATGCAGTGGCTCTGGCAGAAATGCTCAAAAATCTAAATAAATAATAATTATTTTAAAATGGCAATGAAAATCTGTGTGTGCTACACATTTGTCTGTGTAAGCTCCCTCAACAAGGTGTGTACATGGGATTATTTAAAAGTTGCATTGCTGAAGGCAACAGAAAATTGCATTAGGCTTGTCAGTAAAAGCAAACAATTTATGAAACCACTGTGGTACTCCGCAGATGTGGCCAAAATAGTAAAAAAAAGAAAATGTTAGCATTTACTAATTATAAAAAAACAAACAAAAAAAAAACCAGAATGATCTATAAGATTAGGCCGAAAGAAGCTAAGCAAGTTATAAGAGCGTCCAAAGCACACACACAGAAGAGAAAATAGCAGTCAGTAAAAAAGGGGGATAAAACATAAAAAATATACATAAATGAGAAAAGGAAAGTAAAACAAGGATTAGTTAGTTTAAAAACAAAAGAAGGAAGGTATGTATAAGAGGATAAAGGTCTAGCTGACTGCCTCAATGAATATTTTTGTTCAGTATTTACAGATGAAAATGAAGGAAAGGGGCCTCAGTTAGGAAAAAGGACAAGTGAGTCATTTGTTACATGTGAGTTTACAGAGGAAGAGGTTCTATTTCAACTTTCAAAAGTAAAGACAAATAAGGCAAAGACAAATAAGTCAATGGGGCTTGATGCGATACACACAAAGTTATTAAGAGAACTTAGTGGTGTACTAGCAAAACCATTAACGGATTTTTTTTAACCAATCATTGTTAACAGGAGTAGTCCCAGAAGATTGGAAGTTAGCGAATGTTGTGCCCATTCACAAGAAAGGTAATAGGGAGGAGTCGGGCAACTATAGACCAGTAAGCCTTACTTCAGTAGTGGGGAAAGTGATGGAAACCATGTTAAAGGATAGGATTGTTGAACATCTAAAAATCACATGGATTTCAAGATCAGAGACAACATAAGTTTACTTCAGGGAGATCATGCCAAACTAATCTTATTGATTATTATTGATTGGGTAACTAAAATAATAGTTTAGGGTGGTGCAGTAGACATTGCCTACCTAGATAGGCTAAATCAACGGAGTTTAATATTTTTATTAGTGATATTGCAGAAGGTTTTAATGGTAAGGTATGTATTTTTGCTGATGATACCAAGATATGTAACAGGGTTGATGTTCCAGGAGGGATAAGCCAAATGGCAAATGATTTAGGTAAACTAGAAAAGCTGTGGCAACTGACATTTAATGTAGCAAGATAATACATCTTGGATGTAAAAACCCAGGGGCAGAGTATAGGATATTTGATACCCTACTAACCTCAACATCTGAGGAAAGTGATTTAGGAGTAATTATTTCAGATGACTTAAAGGTAGGAAGACAATGTAATAGAGGAGCAGGAAATGCTAGCAGAATGTTTGGTTGTATAGGGAGAGGCATTAGCACTAGAAAGAGGGAAGTGCTCATGCCATTGTACAGAACACTGGTGAGACCTCACTTGGAGTATTATACGCAGTACTGGAGACCGTATCTTCTGAAGGATATTGGTACTTGATGAAAGAGTTTAGAAAAGGGCTACTAAGCTGGTTCATGGATTGGAGGATAAAACATACCAGGAAAGGTTACAGGATCTTAACATGTATAGCTTGGAGGAA